>NW_028242557.1:0-159077 GCF_964263255.1 Lissotriton vulgaris | reverse complement strand
TAGTTAAGTAGAAATTCACTGCTCAGCTGACCCGGCAGAAGCAAATGTATACCAAAAATGTACCCAGAATGAGCTTTTCAGTGAACAGCAGCCAGGCACATTTTAGCTAGTTTTACTTGTAAGTGGGGTTGTAAACGCTTTTCAGGCTCAGTACTGCGCTCAAAAGATGCAGCCCTGAGGTCTCTCCTGATAGGGGGTAGTTAAGTAGAAATTCACTGCTCAGCTGACCCGGCAGAAGCAAATGTATACCAAAAATGTACCCAGAATGAGCTTTTCAGTGAACAGCAGCCAGGCACATTTTAGCTAGTTTTACTTGTAAGTGGGGTTGTAAACGCTTTTCAGGCTCAGTACTGCGCTCAAAAGATGCAGCCCTGAGGTCTCTCCTGATAGGAGGTAGTTAAGTAGAAATTCACTGCTCAGCTGACCCGGCAGAAGCAAATGTATACCAAAAATGTACCCAGAATTAGCTTTTCAGTGAACAGCAGCCAGGCACATTTTAGCTAGTTTTACTTGTAAGTGGGGTTGTAAACGCTTTTCAGGCTCAGTACTGCACTCAAAAGATGCAGCCCTGAGGTCTCTCCTGATAGGAGGTAGTTAAGTAGAAATTCACTGCTCAACTGACCCAGCAGAAGCAAATGTATACCAAAAATGTACCCAGAATGAGCTTTTCAGTGAATAGCAGCCAGGCACATTTTAGCTAGTTTTACTTGTAACTGGGGTTGTAAACGGTTTTCAGGCTCAGTACTGCGCTCAAAAGATGCAGCCCTGAGGTCTCTCCTGATAGGAGGTAGTTAAGTAGAAATTCACTGCTCAGCTGACCCGGCAGAAGCAAATGTATACCAAAAATGTACCCAGAATGAGCTTTTCAGTGAACAGCAGCCAGGCACATTTTAGCTAGTTTTACTTGTGACTGGGGTTGTAAACGCTTTTCAGGCTCAGTACTGCGCTCAAAAGATGCAGCCCTGATAGGAGGTAGTTAAGTAGAAATTCACTGCTCAGCTGACCCGGCAGAAGCAAATGTATACCAAAAATGTACCCAGAATGAGCTTTTCAGTGAACAGCAGCCAGGCACATTTTAGCTAGTTTTACTTGTAAGTGGGGTTGGAAACGCTTTTCAGGCTCAGTACTGCGCTCAAAAGATGCAGCCCTGAGGTCTCTCCTGATAGGAGATAGTTAAGTAGAAATTCACTGCTCAGCTGACCCGGCAGAAGCAAATGTATACCAAAAATGTACCCAGAATGAGCTTTTCAGTGAACAGCAGCCAGGCACATTTTAGCTAGTTTTACTTGTAAGTGGGGTTGTAAACACTTTTCAGGCTCAGTACTGCGCTCAAAAGATGCAGCCCTGAGGTCTCTCCTGATAGGAGATAGTTAAGTAGAAATTCACTGCTCAGCTGACCCGGCAGAAGCAAATGTATACCAAAAATGTACCCAGAATGAGCTTTTCAGTGAATAGCAGCCAGGCACATTTTAGCTAGTTTTACTTGTAACTGGGGTTGTAAACGGTTTTCAGGCTCAGTACTGCGCTCAAAAGATGCAGCCCTGAGGTCTCTCCTGATAGGAGGTAGTTAAGTAGAAATTCACTGCTCAGCTGACCCGGCAGAAGCAAATGTATACCAAAAATGTACCCAGAATGAGCTTTTCAGTGAACAGCAGCCAGGCACATTTTAGCTAGTTTTACTTGTGAGTGGGGTTGTAAACGCTTTTCAGGCTCAGTACTGCGCTCAAAAGATGCAGCCCTGAGGTCTCTCCTGATAGGAGGTAGTTAAGTAGAAATTCACTGCTCAGCTGACCCGGCAGAAGCAAATGTATACCAAAAATGTACCCAGAATGAGCTTTTCAGTGAACAGCAGCCAGGCACATTTTAGCTAGTTTTACTTGTAAGTGGGGTTGGAAACGCTTTTCAGGCTCAGTACTGCGCTCAAAAGATGCAGCCCTGAGGTCTCTCCTGATAGGAGGTAGTTAAGTAGAAATTCACTGCTCAGCTGACCCGGCAGAAGCAAATGTATACCAAAAATGTACCCAGAATTAGCTTTTCAGTGAACAGCAGCCAGGCACATTTTAGCTAGTTTTACTTGTAAATGGGGTTGTAAACGCTTTTCAGGCTCAGTACTGCACTCAAAAGATGCAGCCCTGAGGTCTCTCCTGATAGGAGGTAGTTAAGTAGAAATTCACTGCTCAGCTGACCCGGCAGAAGCAAATGTATACCAAAAATGTACCTAGAATGAGCTTTTCAGTGAATAGCAGCCAGGCACATTTTAGCTAGTTTGACTTGTAACTGGGGTTGTAAACGGTTTTCAGGCTCAGTACTGCGCTCAAAAGATGCAGCCCTGAGGTCCCTCCTGATAGGAGGTAGTTAAGTAGAAATTCACTGCTCAGCTGACCCGGCAGAAGCAAATGTATACCAAAAATGTACCCAGAATGAGCTTTTCAGTGAACAGCAGCCAGGCACATTTTAGCTAGTTTTACTTGTGACTGGGGTTGTAAACGCTTTTCAGGCTCAGTACTGCGCTCAAAAGATGCAGCCCTGAGGTCTCTCCTGATAGGAGGTAGTTAAGTAGAAATTCACTGCTCCGCTGACCCGGCAGAAGCAAATGTATACCAAAAATGTACCCAGAATGAGCTTTTCAGTGAACAGCAGCCAGGCACATTTTAGCTAGTTTTACTTGTAAGTGGGGTTGGAAACGCTTTTCAGGCTCAGTACTGCGCTCAAAAGATGCAGCCCTGAGGTCTCTCCTGATAGGAGATAGTTAAGTAGAAATTCACTGCTCAGCTGACCCGGCAGAAGCAAATGTATACCAAAAATGTACCCAGAATGAGCTTTTCAGTGAACAGCAGCCAGGCACATTTTAGCTAGTTTTACTTGTAAGTGGGGTTGTAAACGCTTTTCAGGCTCAGTACTGCGCTCAAAAGATGCAGCCCTGAGGTCTCTCCTGATAGGAGGTAGTTAAGTAGAAATTCACTGCTCAGCTGACCCGGCAGAAGCAAATGTATACCAAAAATGTACCCAGAATGAGCTTTTCAGTGAACAGCAGCCAGGCACATTTTAGCTAGTTTTACTTGTAACTGGGGTTGTAAACGCTTTTCAGGCTCAGTACTGCGCTCAAAAGATGCAGCCCTGAGGTCTCTCCTGATAGGGGGTAGTTAAGTAGAAATTCACTGCTCAGCTGACCCGGCAGAAGCAAATGTATACCAAAAATGTACCCAGAATGAGCTTTTCAGTGAACAGCAGCCAGGCACATTTTAGCTAGTTTTACTTGTAAGTGGGGTTGTAAACGCTTTTCAGGCTCAGTACTGCGCTCAAAAGATGCAGCCCTGAGGTCTCTCCTGATAGGGGGTAGTTAAGTAGAAATTCACTGCTCAGCTGACCCGGCAGAAGCAAATGTATACCAAAAATGTACCCAGAATGAGCTTTTCAGTGAACAGCTGCCAGGCACATTTTAGCTAGTTTTACTTGTAAGTGGGGTTGTAAACGCTTTTCAGGCTCAGTACTGCGCTCAAAAGATGCAGCCCTGAGGTCTCTCCTGATAGGAGGTAGTTAAGTAGAAATTCACTGCTCAGCTGACCCGGCAGAAGCAAATGTATACCAAAAATGTACCCAGAATTAGCTTTTCAGTGAACAGCAGCCAGGCACATTTTAGCTAGTTTTACTTGTAAGTGGGGTTGTAAACGCTTTTCAGGCTCAGTACTGCACTCAAAAGATGCAGCCCTGAGGTCTCTCCTGATAGGAGGTAGTTAAGTAGAAATTCACTGCTCAACTGACCCAGCAGAAGCAAATGTATACCAAAAATGTACCCAGAATGAGCTTTTCAGTGAATAGCAGCCAGGCACATTTTAGCTAGTTTTACTTGTAACTGGGGTTGTAAACGGTTTTCAGGCTCAGTACTGCGCTCAAAAGATGCAGCCCTGAGGTCTCTCCTGATAGGAGGTAGTTAAGTAGAAATTCACTGCTCAGCTGACCCGGCAGAAGCAAATGTATACCAAAAATGTACCCAGAATGAGCTTTTCAGTGAACAGCAGCCAGGCACATTTTAGCTAGTTTTACTTGTGACTGGGGTTGTAAACGCTTTTCAGGCTCAGTACTGCGCTCAAAAGATGCAGCCCTGATAGGAGGTAGTTAAGTAGAAATTCACTGCTCAGCTGACCCGGCAGAAGCAAATGTATACCAAAAATGTACCCAGAATGAGCTTTTCAGTGAACAGCAGCCAGGCACATTTTAGCTAGTTTTACTTGTAAGTGGGGTTGGAAACGCTTTTCAGGCTCAGTACTGCGCTCAAAAGATGCAGCCCTGAGGTCTCTCCTGATAGGAGATAGTTAAGTAGAAATTCACTGCTCAGCTGACCCGGCAGAAGCAAATGTATACCAAAAATGTACCCAGAATGAGCTTTTCAGTGAACAGCAGCCAGGCACATTTTAGCTAGTTTTACTTGTAAGTGGGGTTGTAAACGCTTTTCAGGCTCAGTACTGCGCTCAAAAGATGCAGCCCTGAGGTCTCTCCTGATAGGAGATAGTTAAGTAGAAATTCACTGCTCAGCTGACCCGGCAGAAGCAAATGTATACCAAAAATGTACCCAGAATGAGCTTTTCAGTGAACAGCAGCCAGGCACATTTTAGCTAGTTTTACTTGTAAGTGGGGTTGGAAACGCTTTTCAGGCTCAGTACTGCGCTCAAAAGATGCAGCCCTGAGGTCTCTCCTGATAGGAGATAGTTAAGTAGAAATTCACTGCTCAGCTGACCCGGCAGAAGCAAATGTATACCAAAAATGTACCCAGAATGAGCTTTTCAGTGAACAGCAGCCAGGCACATTTTAGCTAGTTTTACTTGTAAGTGGGGTTGTAAACGCTTTTCAGGCTCAGTACTGCGCTCAAAAGATGCAGCCCTGAGGTCTCTCCTGATAGGAGATAGTTAAGTAGAAATTCACTGCTCAGCTGACCCGGCAGAAGCAAATGTATACCAAAAATGTACCCAGAATGAGCTTTTCAGTGAATAGCAGCCAGGCACATTTTAGCTAGTTTTACTTGTAACTGGGGTTGTAAACGGTTTTCAGGCTCAGTACTGCGCTCAAAAGATGCAGCCCTGAGGTCTCTCCTGATAGGAGGTAGTTAAGTAGAAATTCACTGCTCAGCTGACCCGGCAGAAGCAAATGTATACCAAAAATGTACCCAGAATGAGCTTTTCAGTGAACAGCAGCCAGGCACATTTTAGCTAGTTTTACTTGTGAGTGGGGTTGTAAACGCTTTTCAGGCTCAGTACTGCGCTCAAAAGATGCAGCCCTGAGGTCTCTCCTGATAGGAGGTAGTTAAGTAGAAATTCACTGCTCAGCTGACCCGGCAGAAGCAAATGTATACCAAAAATGTACCCAGAATGAGCTTTTCAGTGAACAGCAGCCAGGCACATTTTAGCTAGTTTTACTTGTAAGTGGGGTTGGAAACGCTTTTCAGGCTCAGTACTGCGCTCAAAAGATGCAGCCCTGAGGTCTCTCCTGATAGGAGGTAGTTAAGTAGAAATTCACTGCTCAGCTGACCCGGCAGAAGCAAATGTATACCAAAAATGTACCCAGAATTAGCTTTTCAGTGAACAGCAGCCAGGCACATTTTAGCTAGTTTTACTTGTAAGTGGGGTTGTAAACGCTTTTCAGGCTCAGTACTGCACTCAAAAGATGCAGCCCTGAGGTCTCTCCTGATAGGAGGTAGTTAAGTAGAAATTCACTGCTCAGCTGACCCGGCAGAAGCAAATGTATACCAAAAATGTACCTAGAATGAGCTTTTCAGTGAATAGCAGCCAGGCACATTTTAGCTAGTTTGACTTGTAACTGGGGTTGTAAACGGTTTTCAGGCTCAGTACCGCGCTCAAAAGATGCAGCCCTGAGGTCCCTCCTGATAGGAGGTAGTTAAGTAGAAATTCACTGCTCAGCTGACCCGGCAGAAGCAAATGTATACCAAAAATGTACCCAGAATGAGCTTTTCAGTGAACAGCAGCCAGGCACATTTTAGCTAGTTTTACTTGTGACTGGGGTTGTAAACGCTTTTCAGGCTCAGTACTGCGCTCAAAAGATGCAGCCCTGAGGTCTCTCCTGATAGGAGGTAGTTAAGTAGAAATTCACTGCTCCGCTGACCCGGCAGAAGCAAATGTATACCAAAAATGTACCCAGAATGAGCTTTTCAGTGAACAGCAGCCAGGCACATTTTAGCTAGTTTTACTTGTAAGTGGGGTTGGAAACGCTTTTCAGGCTCAGTACTGCGCTCAAAAGATGCAGCCCTGAGGTCTCTCCTGATAGGAGATAGTTAAGTAGAAATTCACTGCTCAGCTGACCCGGCAGAAGCAAATGTATACCAAAAATGTACCCAGAATGAGCTTTTCAGTGAACAGCAGCCAGGCACATTTTAGCTAGTTTTACTTGTAAGTGGGGTTGTAAACGCTTTTCAGGCTCAGTACTGTGCTCAAAAGATGCAGCCCTGAGGTCTCTCCTGATAGGAGGTAGTTAAGTAGAAATTCACTGCTCAGCTGACCCGGCAGAAGCAAATGTATACCAAAAATGTACCCAGAATGAGCTTTTCAGTGAACAGCAGCCAGGCACATTTTAGCTAGTTTTACTTGTAAGTGGGGTTGTAAACGCTTTTCAGGCTCAGTACTGCGCTCAAAAGATGCAGCCCTGAGGTCTCTCCTGATAGGAGGTAGTTAAGTAGAAATTCACTGCTCAGCTGACCCGGCAGAAGCAAATGTATACCAAAAATGTACCCAGAATGAGCTTTTCAGTGAACAGCAGCCAGGCACATTTTAGCTAGTTTTACTTGTAACTGGGGTTGTAAACGCTTTTCAGGCTCAGTACTGCGCTCAAAAGATGCAGCCCTGAGGTCTCTCCTGATAGGGGGTAGTTAAGTAGAAATTCACTGCTCAGCTGACCCGGCAGAAGCAAATGTATACCAAAAATGTACCCAGAATGAGCTTTTCAGTGAACAGCAGCCAGGCACATTTTAGCTAGTTTTACTTGTAAGTGGGGTTGTAAACGCTTTTCAGGCTCAGTACTGCGCTCAAAAGATGCAGCCCTGAGGTCTCTCCTGATAGGGGGTAGTTAAGTAGAAATTCACTGCTCAGCTGACCCGGCAGAAGCAAATGTATACCAAAAATGTACCCAGAATGAGCTTTTCAGTGAACAGCAGCCAGGCACATTTTAGCTAGTTTTACTTGTAAGTGGGGTTGTAAACGCTTTTCAGGCTCAGTACTGCGCTCAAAAGATGCAGCCCTGAGGTCTCTCCTGATAGGAGGTAGTTAAGTAGAAATTCACTGCTCAGCTGACCCGGCAGAAGCAAATGTATACCAAAAATGTACCCAGAATTAGCTTTTCAGTGAACAGCAGCCAGGCACATTTTAGCTAGTTTTACTTGTAAGTGGGGTTGTAAACGCTTTTCAGGCTCAGTACTGCACTCAAAAGATGCAGCCCTGAGGTCTCTCCTGATAGGAGGTAGTTAAGTAGAAATTCACTGCTCAACTGACCCAGCAGAAGCAAATGTATACCAAAAATGTACCCAGAATGAGCTTTTCAGTGAATAGCAGCCAGGCACATTTTAGCTAGTTTTACTTGTAACTGGGGTTGTAAACGGTTTTCAGGCTCAGTACTGCGCTCAAAAGATGCAGCCCTGAGGTCTCTCCTGATAGGAGGTAGTTAAGTAGAAATTCACTGCTCAGCTGACCCGGCAGAAGCAAATGTATACCAAAAATGTACCCAGAATGAGCTTTTCAGTGAACAGCAGCCAGGCACATTTTAGCTAGTTTTACTTGTGACTGGGGTTGTAAACGCTTTTCAGGCTCAGTACTGCGCTCAAAAGATGCAGCCCTGATAGGAGGTAGTTAAGTAGAAATTCACTGCTCAGCTGACCCGGCAGAAGCAAATGTATACCAAAAATGTACCCAGAATGAGCTTTTCAGTGAACAGCAGCCAGGCACATTTTAGCTAGTTTTACTTGTAAGTGGGGTTGGAAACGCTTTTCAGGCTCAGTACTGCGCTCAAAAGATGCAGCCCTGAGGTCTCTCCTGATAGGAGATAGTTAAGTAGAAATTCACTGCTCAGCTGACCCGGCAGAAGCAAATGTATACCAAAAATGTACCCAGAATGAGCTTTTCAGTGAACAGCAGCCAGGCACATTTTAGCTAGTTTTACTTGTAAGTGGGGTTGTAAACGCTTTTCAGGCTCAGTACTGCGCTCAAAAGATGCAGCCCTGAGGTCTCTCCTGATAGGAGATAGTTAAGTAGAAATTCACTGCTCAGCTGACCCGGCAGAAGCAAATGTATACCAAAAATGTACCCAGAATGAGCTTTTCAGTGAATAGCAGCCAGGCACATTTTAGCTAGTTTTACTTGTAACTGGGGTTGTAAACGGTTTTCAGGCTCAGTACTGCGCTCAAAAGATGCAGCCCTGAGGTCTCTCCTCATAGGAGGTAGTTAAGTAGAAATTCACTGCTCAGCTGACCCGGCAGAAGCAAATGTATACCAAAAATGTACCCAGAATGAGCTTTTCAGTGAACAGCAGCCAGGCACATTTTAGCTAGTTTTACTTGTGACTGGGGTTGTAAACGCTTTTCAGGCTCAGTACTGCGCTCAAAAGATGCAGCCCTGAGGTCTCTCCTGATAGGAGGTAGTTAAGTAGAAATTCACTGCTCAGCTGACCCGGCAGAAGCAAATGTATACCAAAAATGTACCCAGAATGAGCTTTTCAGTGAACAGCAGCCAGGCACATTTTAGCTAGTTTTACTTGTAAGTGGGGTTGGAAACGCTTTTCAGGCTCAGTACTGCGCTCAAAAGATGCAGCCCTGAGGTCTCTCCTGATAGGAGATAGTTAAGTAGAAATTCACTGCTCAGCTGACCCGGCAGAAGCAAATGTATACCATCCGCCGCACCCTAGTACGGCGCCTCAGCAACATCGGCATCCAGGACAAGGCGCTGGAATGGATCATCTCCTTCCTCGACGGAAGAACACAGAGAGTCCGCCTACCACCGTACAAGTCAGAGGCCTCCGAAGTCATCTGCGGCGTCCCCCAAGGATCATCTCTGAGCCCCACCCTCTTCAACGTCTACATGAGCCCCCTCGCGGCCATCGTACGCAAACACAACCTCAGCATAATCTCCTACGCCGACGACACCCAGCTGATCCTCTCCCTGACCAACGACCACGCCGCCGCCAGAGCCAACCTGCACGAAGGGATGAAAGAGGTAGCCGAGTGGATGACGACCAGCCGCCTGAAACTGAACTCGGACAAGACAGAGGTCCTCATCCTGGGCTCCTCACCCTCCGCCTGGGACGACTCCTGGTGGCCCCCCGCCCTGGGCACCGCACCCAAACCAACTGACCATGCACGAAACCTGGGCGTCATCCTGGACTCCTCCCTCTCCATGACCAGGCAAGTCAACAACGTCTCCTCGGCGTGCTTCAACATCCTACGCATGCTACGGAAGATCTTCTGGTGGATCCCCACTGAGACCAGGAAGACCGTCACCCAGGCCCTCGTCACCAGCCGACTGGACTACGGCAACGCCCTCTACGCCGGTACCACCGCCAAGCTCCAGAAGAGACTCCAGCGGATCCAGAACGCCTCAGCCAGACTCATCCTCGACATCCCACGAACCAGTCACATCTCCGGACATCTGAAAGACCTTCACTGGCTCCCCGTCAACAAAAGAATCACCTTCCGCCTCCTCACCCACGCACACAAAGCCCTACACGACCAAGGCCCGAGCTACCTCAACAGCCGAGTCAACTTCTACGCTCCCAAACGCCACCTCCGATCAGCCAACCACGCCCTCGCCGCCGTCCCCCGCATCCGAAGAGCGACTACAGGAGGAAGGTCCTTCTCCTACCTGGCCGCCAAGACCTGGAACTCCCTCCCGACCGACCTGCGCCTGACCCAAGACCACCTCTCCTTCAGGAAGAAGCTGAAGACCTGGCTGTTCGAGCAGTAGCGGCACCCCCCCCCCAGCGCCTTGAGACCCTACGGGTATGTAGCGCGCTTTATAAGTGTCAATGATTGATTGATTGATTGAAAAATGTACCCAGAATGAGCTTTTCAGTGAACAGCAGCCAGGCACATTTTAGCTAGTTTTACTTGTAAGTGGGGTTGTAAACGCTTTTCAGGCTCAGTACTGCGCTCAAAAGATGCAGCCCTGAGGTCTCTCCTGATAGGAGGTAGTTAAGTAGAAATTCACTGCTCAGCTGACCCGGCAGAAGCAAATGTATACCAAAAATGTACCCAGAATGAGCTTTTCAGTGAACAGCAGCCAGGCACATTTTAGCTAGTTTTACTTGTAAGTGGGGTTGTAAACGCTTTTCAGACTCAGTACTGCGCTCAAAAGATGCAGCCCTGAGGTCTCTCCTGATAGGAGGTAGTTAAGTAGAAATTCACTGCTCAGCTGACTCGGCAGAAGGAAATGTATACCAAAAATGTACCCAGAATGAGCTTTTCAGTGAACAGCAGCCAGGCACATTTTAGCTAGTTTTACGTGTAACTGGGGTTGTAAACGCTTTTCAGGCTCAGTACTGCGCTCAAAAGATGCAGCCCTGAGGTCTCTCCTGATAGGGGGTAGTTAAGTAGAAATTCACTGCTCAGCTGACCCGGCAGAAGCAAATGTATACCAAAAATTTACCCAGAATGAGCTTTTCAGTGAACAGCAGCCAGGCACATTTTTGCTAGTTTTACTTGTAAGTGGGGTTGTAAACGCTTTTCAGGCTCAGTACTGCGCTCAAAAGATGCAGCCCTGAGGTCTCTCCTGATAGGGGGTAGTTAAGTAGAAATTCACTGCTCAGCTGACCCGGCAGAAGCAAATGTATACCAAAAATGTACCCAGAATGAGCTTTTCAGTGAACAGCAGCCAGGCACATTTTAGCTAGTTTTACTGGTAAGTGGGGTTGTAAACGCTTTTCAGGCTCAGTACTGCGCTCAAAAGATGCAGCCCTGAGGTCTCTCCTGATAGGGGGTAGTTAAGTAGAAATTCACTGCTCAGCTGACCCGGCAGAAGCAAATGTATACCAAAAATGTACCCAGAATGAGCTTTTCAGTGAACAGCAGCCAGGCACATTTTAGCTAGTTTTACTTGTAAGTGGGGTTGTAAACGCTTTTCAGGCTCTGTACTGCGCTCAAAAGATGCAGCCCTGAGGTCCCTCCTGATAGGAGGTAGTTAAGTAAAAATTCACTGCTCAGCTGACCCGGCAGAAGCAAATGTATACCAAAAATGTACCCAGAATTAGCTTTTCAGTGAACAGCAGCCAGGCACATTTTAGCTAGTTTTACTTGTAAGTGGGGTTGTAAACGCTTTTCAGGCTCAGTACTGCACTCAAAAGATGCAGCCCTGAGGTCTCTCCTGATAGGAGGTAGTTAAGTAGAAATTCACTGCTCAGCTGACCCGGCAGAAGCAAATGTATTACAAAAATGTACCCAGAATGAGCTTTTCAGTGAATAGCAGCCAGGCACATTTTAGCTAGTTTTACTTGTAACTGGGGTTGTAAACGGTTTTCAGGCTCAGTACTGCACTCAAAAGTTGCAGCCCTGAGGTCTCTCCTGATAGGAGGTAGTTAAGTAGAAATTGACTGCTCAGCTGACCCGGCAGAAGCAAATGTATACCAAAAATGTACCCAGAATGAGCTTTTCAGTGAACAGCAGCCAGGCACATTTTAGCTAGTTTTACTTGTGACTGGGGTTGTAAACGCTTTTCAGGCTCAGTACTGCGCTCAAAAGATGCAGCCCTGAGGTCTCTCCTGATAGGAGGTAGTTAAGTAGAAATTCACTGCTCAGCTGACCCGGCAGAAGCAAATGTATACCAAAAATGTACCCAGAATGAGCTTTTCAGTGAACAGCAGCCAGGCACATTTTAGCTAGTTTTACTTGTAAGTGGGGTTGTAAACGCTTTTCAGGCTCAGTACTGCGCTCAAAAGATGCAGCCCTGAGGTCTCTCCTGATAGGAGGTAGTTAAGTAGAAATTCACTGCTCAGCTGACCCGGCAGAAGCAAATGTATACCAAAAATGTACCCAGAATGAGCTTTTCAGTGAACAGCAGCCAGGCACATTTTAGCTAGTTTTACTTGTAACTGGGGTTGTAAACGCTTTTCAGGCTCAGTACTGCGCTCAAAAGATGCAGCCCTGAGGTCTCTCCTGATAGGGGGTAGTTAAGTAGAAATTCACTGCTCAGCTGACCCGGCAGAAGCAAATGTATACCAAAAATGTACCCAGAATGAGCTTTTCAGTGAACAGCAGCCAGGCACATTTTAGCTAGTTTTACTTGTAAGTGGGGTTGTAAACGCTTTTCAGGCTCTGTACTGCGCTCAAAAGATGCAGCCCTGAGGTCTCTCCTGATAGGAGGTAGTTAAGTAAAAATTCACTGCTCAGCTGACCCGGCAGAAGCAAATGTATACCAAAAATGTACCCAGAATTAGCTTTTCAGTGAACAGCAGCCAGGCACATTTTAGCTAGTTTTACTTGTAAGTGGGGTTGTAAACGCTTTTCAGGCTCAGTACTGCACTCAAAAGATGCAGCCCTGAGGTCTCTCCTGATAGGAGGTAGTTAAGTAGAAATTCACTGCTCAGCTGACCCGGCAGAAGCAAATGTATACCAAAAATGTACCCAGAATGAGCTTTTCAGTGAATAGCAGCCAGGCACATTTTAGCTAGTTTTACTTGTAACTGGGGTTGTAAACGGTTTTCAGGCTCAGTACTGTGCTCAAAAGATGCAGCCCTGAGGTCTCTCCTGATAGGAGGTAGTTAAGTAGAAATTCACTGCTCAGCTGACCCGGCAGAAGCAAATGTATACCAAAAATGTACCCAGAATGAGCTTTTCATTGAACAGCAGCCAGGCACATTTTAGCTAGTTTTACTTGTGACTGGGGTTGTAAACGCTTTTCAGGCTCAGTACTGCGCTCAAAAGATGCAGCCCTGAGGTCTCTCCTGATAGGAGGTAGTTAAGTAGAAATTCACTGCTCAGCTGACCCGGCAGAAGCAAATGTATACCAAAAATGTACCCAGAATGAGCTTTTCAGTGAACAGCAGCCAGGCACATTTTAGCTAGTTTTACTTGTAACTGGGGTTGTAAACGCTTTTCAGGCTCAGTACTGCGCTCAAAAGATGCAGCCCTGAGGTCTCTCCTGATAGGGGGTAGTTAAGTAGAAATTCACTGCTCAGCTGACCCGGCAGAAGCAAATGTATACCAAAAATGTACCCAGAATGAGCTTTTCAGTGAACAGCAGCCAGGCACATTTTAGCTAGTTTTACTTGTAAGTGGGGTTGTAAACGCTTTTCAGGCTCAGTACTGCGCTCAAAAGATGCAGCCCTGAGGTCTCTCTTGATAGGAGGTAGTTAAGTAGAAATTCACTGCTCAGCTGACCCGGCAGAAGCAAATGTATACCAAAAATGTACCCAGAATTAGCTTTTCAGTGAACAGCAGCCAGGCACATTTTAGCTAGTTTTACTTGTAAGTGGGGTTGTAAACGCTTTTCAGGCTCAGTACTGCACTCAAAAGATGCAGCCCTGAGGTCTCTCCTGATAGGAGGTAGTTAAGTAGAAATTCACTGCTCAGCTGACCCGGCAGAAGCAAATGTATACCAAAAATGTACCCAGAATGAGCTTTTCAGTGAATAACAGCCAGGCACATTTTAGCTAGTTTTACTTGTAACTGGGGTTGTAAACGGTTTTCAGGCTCAGTACTGCGCTCAAAAGATGCAGCCCTGAGGTCTCTCCTGATAGGAGGTAGTTAAGTAGAAATTCACTAATCAGCTGACCCGGCAGAAGCAAATGTATACCAAAAATGTACCCAGAATGACCTTTTCAGTGAACAGCAGCCAGGCACATTTTAGCTAGTTTTACTTGTGACTGGGGTTGTAAATGCTTTTCAGGCTCAGTACTGCGCTCAAAAGATGCAGCCCTGAGGTCTCTCCTGATAGGAGGTAGTTAAGTAGAAATTCACTGCTCAGCTGACCCGGCAGAAGCAAATGTATACCAAAAATGTACCCAGAATGAGCTTTTCAGTGAACAGCAGCCAGGCACATTTTAGCTAGTTTTACTTGTAAGTGGGGTTGGAAACGCTTTTCAGGCTCAGTACTGCGCTCAAAAGATGCAGCCCTGAGGTCTCTCCTGATAGGGGGTAGTTAAGTAGAAATTCACTGCTCAGCTGACCCGGCAGAAGCAAATGTATACCAAAAATGTACCCAGAATGAGCTTTTCAGTGAACAGCAGCCAGGCACATTTTAGCTAGTTTTACTTGTAAGTGGGGTTGTAAACGCTTTTCAGGCTCAGTACTGCGCTCAAAAGATGCAGCCCTGAGGTCTCTTCTGATAGGAGGTAGTAAAGTAGAAATTCACTGCTCAGCTGACCCGGCAGAAGCAAATGTATACCAAAAATGTACCCAGAATGAGCTTTTCAGTGAACAGCAGCCAGGCACATTTTAGCTAGTTTTACGTGTAAGTGGGGTTGTAAACGGTTTTCAGGCTCAGTACTGCGCTCAAAAGATGCAGCCCTGAGGTCTCTCCTGATAGGAGGTAGTTAAGTAGAAATTCACTGCTCAGCTGACGGGGCAGAAGCAAATGTATACCAAAAATGTACCCAGAATGAGCTTTTCAGTGAACAGCAGCCAGGCACATTTTAGCTAGTTTTACGTGTAAGTGGGGTTGTAAACGGTTTTCAGGCTCAGTACTGCGCTCAAAAGATGCAGCCCTGAGGTCTCTCCTGATAGGAGGTAGTTAAGTAGAAATTCACTGCTCAGCTGACCGGGCAGAAGCAAATGTATACCAAAAATGTACCCAGAATGAGCTTTTCAGTGAACAGCAGCCAGGCACATTTTAGCTAGTTTTACTTGTAAGTGGGGTTGTAAACGCTTTTCAGGCTCAGTACTGCGCTCAAAAGATGCAGCCCTGAGGTCTCTCCTGATAGGAGGTAGTTAAGTAGAAATTCACTGCTCAGCTGACCCGGCAGAAGCAAATGTATACCAAAAATGTACCCAGAATGAGCTTTTCAGTGAATAGCAGCCAGGCACATTTTAGCTAGTTTTACTTGTAACTGGGGTTGTAAACGGTTTTCAGGCTCAGTACTGCGCTCAAAAGATGCAGCCCTGAGGTCTCTCCTGATAGGAGGTAGTTAAGTAGAAATTCACTGCTCAGCTGACCCGGCAGAAGCAAATGTATACCAAAAATGTACCCAGAATGAGCTTTTCAGTGAACAGCAGCCAGGCACATTTTAGCTAGTTTTACTTGTAACTGGGGTTGTAAACACTTTTCAGGCTCAGTACTGCGCTCAAAAGATGCAGCCCTGAGGTCTCTCCTGATAGGGGGTAGTTAAGTAGAAATTCACTGCTCAGCTGACCCGGCAGAAGCAAATGTATACCAAAAATGTACCCAGAATGAGCTTTTCAGTGAACAGCAGCCAGGCACATTTTAGCTAGTTTTACTTGTAAGTGGGGTTGTAAACGCTTTTCAGGCTCAGTACTGCGCTCAAAAGATGCAGCCCTGAGGTCTCTCTTGATAGGAGGTAGTTAAGTAGAAATTCACTGCTCAGCTGACCCGGCAGAAGCAAATGTATACCAAAAATGTACCCAGAATGAGCTTTTCAGTGAACAGCAGCCAGGCACATTTTAGCTAGTTTTACTTGTGAGTGGGGTTGTAAACGCTTTTCAGGCTCAGTACTGCGCTCAAAAGATGCAGCCCTGAGGTCTCTCCTGATAGGAGGTAGTTAAGTAGAAATTCACTGCTCAGCTGACCCGGCAGAAGCAAATGTATACCAAAAATGTACCCAGAATGAGCTTTTCAGTGAACAGCAGCCAGGCACATTTTAGCTAGTTTTACTTGTAAGTGGGGTTGGAAACGCTTTTCAGGCTCAGTACTGCGCTCAAAAGATGCAGCCCTGAGGTCTCTCCTGATAGGAGGTAGTTAAGTAGAAATTCACTGCTCAGCTGACCCGGCAGAAGCAAATGTATACCAAAAATGTACCCAGAATTAGCTTTTCAGTGAACAGCAGCCAGGCACATTTTAGCTAGTTTTACTTGTAAGTGGGGTTGTAAACGCTTTTCAGGCTCAGTACTGCACTCAAAAGATGCAGCCCTGAGGTCTCTCCTGATAGGAGGTAGTTAAGTAGAAATTCACTGCTCAGCTGACCCGGCAGAAGCAAATGTATACCAAAAATGTACCCAGAATGAGCTTTTCAGTGAACAGCAGCCAGGCACATTTTAGCTAGTTTTACTTGTAAGTGGGGTTGTAAACGCTTTTCAGGCTCAGTACTGCGCTCAAAAGATGCAGCCCTGAGGTCTCTCCTGATAGGAGGTAGTTAAGTAGAAATTCACTGCTCAGCTGACCCGGCAGAAGCAAATGTATACCAAAAATGTACCCAGAATGAGCTTTTCAGTGAACAGCAGCCAGGCACATTTTAGCTAGTTTTACTTGTAACTGGGGTTGTAAACGCTTTTCAGGCTCAGTACTGCGCTCAAAAGATGCAGCCCTGAGGTCTCTCCTGATAGGGGGTAGTTAAGTAGAAATTCACTGCTCAGCTGACCCGGCAGAAGCAAATGTATACCAAAAATGTACCCAGAATGAGCTTTTCAGTGAACAGCAGCCAGGCACATTTTAGCTAGTTTTACTTGTAAGTGGGGTTGTAAACGCTTTTCAGGCTCTGTACTGCGCTCAAAAGATGCAGCCCTGAGGTCTCTCCTGATAGGAGGTAGTTAAGTAAAAATTCACTGCTCAGCTGACCCGGCAGAAGCAAATGTATACCAAAAATGTACCCAGAATTAGATTTTCAGTGAACAGCAGCCAGGCACATTTTAGCTAGTTTTACTTGTAAGTGGGGTTGTAAACGCTTTTCAGGCTCAGTACTGCGCTCAAAAGATGCAGCCCTGAGGTCTCTCCTGATAGGAGGTAGTTAAGTAGAAATTCACTGCTCAGCTGACCCGGCAGAAGCAAATGTATACCAAAAATGTACCCAGAATGAGCTTTTCAGTGAACAGCAGCCAGGCACATTTTAGCTAGTTTTACTTGTAACTGGGGTTGTAAACGGTTTTCAGGCTCAGTACTGCGCTCAAAAGATGCAGCCCTGAGGTCTCTCCTGATAGGAGGTAGTTAAGTAGAAATTCACTGCTCAGCTGACCCGGCAGAAGCAAATGTATACCAAAAATGTACCCAGAATGAGCTTTTCAGTGAACAGCAGCCAGGCACATTTTAGCTAGTTTTACTTGTGACTGGGGTTGTAAACGCTTTTCAGGCTCAGTACTGCGCTCAAAAGATGCAGCCCTGAGGTCTCTCCTGATAGGGGGTAGTTAAGTAGAAATTCACTGCTCAGCTGACCCGGCAGAAGCAAATGTATACCAAAAATGTACCCAGAATGAGCTTTTCAGTGAACAGCAGCCAGGCACATTTTAGCTAGTTTTACTTGTAAGTGGGGTTGTAAACGCTTTTCAGGCTCTGTACTGCGCTCAAAAGATGCAGCCCTGAGGTCTCTCCTGATAGGAGGTAACTAAGTTAAAATTCACTGCTCAGCTGACCCGGCAGAAGCAAATGTATACCAAAAATGTACCCAGAATGAGCTTTTCAGTGAACAGCAGCCAGGCACATTTTAGCTAGTTTTACTTGTAAGTGGGGTTGTAAACGCTTTTCAGGCTCAGTACTGCGCTCAAAAGATGCAGCCCTGAGGTCTCTCCTGATAGGGGGTAGTTAAGTAAAAATTCACTGCTCAGCTGACCCGGCAGAAGCAAATGTATACCAAAAATGTACCCAGAATGAGCTTTTCAGTGAACAGCAGCCAGGCACATTTTAGCTAGTTTTACTTGTAAGTGGGGTTGTAAACGCTTTTCAGGCTCAGTACTGCGCTCAAAAGATGCAGCCCTGAGGTCTCTCCTGATAGGGGGTAGTTAAGTAGAAATTCACTGCTCAGCTGACCCGGCAGAAGCAAATGTATACCAAAAATGTACCCAGAAGGAGCTTTTCAGTGAACAGCAGCCAGGCACATTTTAGCTAGTTTTACTTGTAAGTGGGGTTGTAAACGCTTTTCAGGCTCAGTACTGCGCTCAAAAGATGCAGCCCTGAGGTCTCTCCTGATAGGAGGTAGTTAAGTAGAAATTCACTGCTCAGCTGACCCGGCAGAAGCAAATGTATACCAAAAATTTACCCAGAATGAGCTTTTCAGTGAATAGCAGCCAGGCACATTTTAGCTAGTTTTACTTGTAACTGGGGTTGGAAACGCTTTTCAGGCTCAGTACTGCGCTCAAAAGATGCAGCCCTGAGGTCTCTCCTGATAGGAGGTAGTTAAGTAGAAATTCACTGCTCAGCTGACCCGGCAGAAGCAAATGTATACCAAAAATGTACCCAGAATTAGCTTTTCAGTGAACAGCAGCCAGGCACATTTTAGCTAGTTTTACTTGTAAGTGGGGTTGTAAACGCTTTTCAGGCTCAGTACTGCACTCAAAAGATGCAGCCCTGAGGTCTCTCCTGATAGGAGGTAGTTAAGTAGAAATTCACTGCTCAGCTGACCCGGCAGAAGCAAATGTATACCAAAAATGTACCCAGAATGAGCTTTTCAGTGAACAGCAGCCAGGCACATTTTAGCTAGTTTTACTTGTGACTGGGGTTGTAAACGCTTTTCAGGCTCAGTACTGCGCTCAAAAGATGCAGCCCTGAGGTCTCTCCTGATAGGAGGTAGTTAAGTAGAAATTCACTGCTCAGCTGACCCGGCAGAAGCAAATGTATACCAAAAATGTACCCAGAATGAGCTTTTCAGTGAACAGCAGCCAGGCACATTTTAGCTAGTTTTACTTGTAACTGGGGTTGTAAACGCTTTTCAGGCTCAGTACTGCGCTCAAAAGATGCAGCCCTGAGGTCTCTCCTGATAGGGGGTAGTTAAGTAGAAATTCACTGCTCAGCTGACCCGGCAGAAGCAAATGTATACCAAAAATGTACCCAGAATGAGCTTTTCAGTGAACAGCAGCCAGGCACATTTTAGCTAGTTTTACTTGTAAGTGGGGTTGTAAATGCTTTTCAGGCTCAGTACTGCGCTCAAAAGATGCAGCCCTGAGGTCTCTCTTGATAGGAGGTAGTTAAGTAGAAATTCACTGCTCAGCTGACCCGGCAGAAGCAAATGTATACCAAAAATGTACCCAGAATTAGCTTTTCAGTGAACAGCAGCCAGGCACATTTTAGCTAGTTTTACTTGTAAGTGGGGTTGTAAACGCTTTTCAGGCTCAGTACTGCACTCAAAAGATGCAGCCCTGAGGTCTCTCCTGATAGGAGGTAGTTAAGTAGAAATTCACTGCTCAGCTGACCCAGCTGGCCAGGCACATTTTAGCTAGTTTTACTTGTAAGTGGGGTTGTAAACGCTTTTCAGGCTCTGAACTGCGCTCAAAAGATGCAGCCCTGAGGTCTCTCCTGATAGGAGGTAGTTAAGTAAAAATTCACTGCTCAGCTGACCCGGCAGAAGCAAATGTATACCAAAAATGTACCCAGAATGAGCTTTTCAGTGAACAGCAGCCAGGCACATTTTAGCTAGTTTTACTTGTAAGTGGGGTTGTAAACGCTTTTCAGGCTCAGTACTGCGCTCAAAAGATGCAGCCCTGAGGTCTCTCCTGATAGGGGGTAGTTAAGTAGAAATTCACTGCTCAGCTGACCCGGCAGAAGCAAATGTATACCAAAAATGTACCCAGAATGAGCTTTTCAGTGAACAGCAGCCAGGCACATTTTAGCTAGTTTTACTTGTAAGTGGGGTTGTAAACGCTTTTCAGGCTCAGTACTGCGCTCAAAAGATGCAGCCCTGAGGTCTCTCCTGATAGGAGGTAGTTAAGTAGAAATTCACTAATCAGCTGACCCGGCAGAAGCAAATGTATACCAAAAATGTACCCAGAATGAGCTTTTCAGTGAATAGCAGCCAGGCACATTTTAGCTAGTTTTACTTGTAACTGGGGTTGTAAACGGTTTTCAGGCTCAGTACTGCGCTCAAAAGATGCAGCCTTGAGGTCTCTCCTGATAGGAGGTAGTTAAGTAGAAATTCACTGCTCAGCTGACCCGGCAGAAGCAAATGTATACCAAAAATGTACCCAGAATGAGCTTTTCAGTGAACAGCAGCCAGGCACATTTTAGCTAGTTTTACTTGTAACTGGGGTTGTAAACGCTTTTCAGGCTCAGTACTGCGCTCAAAAGATGCAGCCCTGAGGTCTCTCCTGATAGGGGGTAGTTAAGTAGAAATTCACTGCTCAGCTGACCCGGCAGAAGCAAATGTATACCAAAAATGTACCCAGAATGAGCTTTTCAGTGAACAGCAGCCAGGCACATTTTAGCTAGTTTTACTTGTAAGTGGGGTTGTAAACGCTTTTCAGGCTCAGTACTGCGCTCAAAAGATGCAGCCCTGAGGTCTCTCCTGATAGGAGGTAGTTAAGTAGAAATTCACTGCTCAGCTGACCCGGCAGAAGCAAATGTATACCAAAAATTTACCCAGAATGAGCTTTTCAGTGAATAGCAGCCAGGCACATTTTAGCTAGTTTTACTTGTAACCGGGGTTGTAAACGGTTTTCAGGCTCAGTACTGCGCTCAAAAGATGCAGCCCTGAGGTCTCTCCTGATAGGAGGTAGTTAAGTAGAAATTCACTGCTCAGCTGACCCGGCAGAAGCAAATGTATACCAAAAATGTACCCAGAATGAGCTTTTCAGTGAACAGCAGCCAGGCACATTTTAGCTAGTTTTACTTGTGAGTGGGGTTGTAAACGCTTTTCAGGCTCAGTACTGCGCTCAAAAGATGCAGCCCTGAGGTCTCTCCTGATAGGAGGTAGTTAAGTAGAAATTCACTGCTCAGCTGACCCGGCAGAAGCAAATGTATACCAAAAATGTACCCAGAATGAGCTTTTCAGTGAACAGCAGCCAGGCACATTTTAGCTAGTTTTACTTGTAAGTGGGGTTGGAAACGCTTTTCAGGCTCAGTACTGCGCTCAAAAGATGCAGCCCTGAGGTCTCTCCTGATAGGAGGTAGTTAAGTAGAAATTCACTGCTCAGCTGACCCGGCAGAAGCAAATGTATACCAAAAATGTACCCAGAATTAGCTTTTCAGTGAACAGCAGCCAGGCACATTTTAGCTAGTTTTACTTGTAAGTGGGGTTGTAAACGCTTTTCAGGCTCAGTACTGCACTCAAAAGATGCAGCCCTGAGGTCTCTCCTGATAGGGGGTAGTTAAGTAGAAATTCACTGCTCAGCTGACCCGGCAGAAGCAAATGTATACCAAAAATGTACCCAGAATGAGCTTTTCAGTGAACAGCAGCCAGGCACATTTTAGCTAGTTTTACTTGTAAGTGGGGTTGTAAATGCTTTTCAGGCTCAGTACTGCGCTCAAAAGATGCAGCCCTGAGGTCTCTCTTGATAGGAGGTAGTTAAGTAGAAATTCACTGCTCAGCTGACCCGGCAGAAGCAAATGTATACCAAAAATGTACCTAGAATTAGCTTTTCAGTGAACAGCAGCCAGGCACATTTTAGCTAGTTTTACTTGTAAGTGGGGTTGTAAACGCTTTTCAGGCTCAGTACTGCACTCAAAAGATGCAGCCCTGAGGTCTCTCCTGATAGGAGGTAGTTAAGTAGAAATTCACTGCTCAGCTGACCCAGCTGGCCAGGCACATTTTAGCTAGTTTTACTTGTAAGTGGGGTTGTAAACGCTTTTCAGGCTCTGTACTGCGCTCAAAAGATGCAGCCCTGAGGTCTCTCCTGATAGGAGGTAGTTAAGTAAAAATTCACTGCTCAGCTGACCCGGCAGAAGCAAATGTATACCAAAAATGTACCCAGAATGAGCTTTTCAGTGAACAGCAGCCAGGCACATTTTAGCTAGTTTTACTTGTAAGTGGGGTTGTAAACGCTTTTCAGGCTCAGTACTGCGCTCAAAAGATGCAGCCCTGAGGTCTCTCCTGATAGGGGGTAGTTAAGTAGAAATTCACTGCTCAGCTGACCCGGCAGAAGCAAATGTATACCAAAAATGTACCCAGAATGAGCTTTTCAGTGAACAGCAGCCAGGCACATTTTAGCTAGTTTTACTTGTAAGTGGGGTTGTAAACGCTTTTCAGGCTCAGTACTGCGCTCAAAAGATGCAGCCCTGAGGTCTCTCCTGATAGGGGGTAGTTAAGTAGAAATTCACTGCTCAGCTGACCCGGCAGAAGCAAATGTATACCAAAAATTTACCCAGAATGAGCTTTTCAGTGAACAGCAGCCAGGCACATTTTAGCTAGTTTTACTTGTAAGTGGGGTTGTAAACGCTTTTCAGGCTCAGTACTGCGCTCAAAAGATGCAGCCCTGAGGTCTCTCCTGATAGGAGGTAGTTAAGTAGAAATTCACTGCTCAGCTGACCCGGCAGAAGCAAATGTATACCAAAAATTTACCCAGAATGAGCTTTTCAGTGAATAGCAGCCAGGCACATTTTAGCTAGTTTTACTTGTAACTGGGGTTGTAAACGGTTTTCAGGCTCAGTACTGCGCTCAAAAGATGCAGCCCTGAGGTCTCTCCTGATAGGAGGTAGTTAAGTAGAAATTCACTGCTCAGCTGACCCGGCAGAAGCAAATGTATACCAAAAATGTACCCAGAATGAGCTTTTCAGTGAACAGCAGCCAGGCACATTTTAGCTAGTTTTACTTGTGAGTGGGGTTGTAAACGCTTTTCAGGCTCAGTACTGCGCTCAAAAGATGCAGCCCTGAGGTCTCTCCTGATAGGAGGTAGTTAAGTAGAAATTCACTGCTCAGCTGACCCGGCAGAAGCAAATGTATACCAAAAATGTACCCAGAATGAGCTTTTCAGTGAACAGCAGCCAGGCACATTTTAGCTAGTTTTACTTGTAAGTGGGGTTGGAAACGCTTTTCAGGCTCAGTACTGCGCTCAAAAGATGCAGCCCTGAGGTCTCTCCTGATAGGAGGTAGTTAAGTAGAAATTCACTGCTCAGCTGACCCGGCAGAAGCAAATGTATACCAAAAATGTACCCAGAATTAGCTTTTCAGTGAACAGCACCCAGGCACATTTTAGCTAGTTTTACTTGTAAGTGGGGTTGTAAACGCTTTTCAGGCTCAGTACTGCACTCAAAAGATGCAGCCCTGAGGTCTCTCCTGATAGGAGGTAGTTAAGTAGAAATTCACTGCTCAGCTGACCCGGCAGAAGCAAATGTATACCAAAAATGTACCCAGAATGAGCTTTTCAGTGAACAGCAGCCAGGCACATTTTAGCTAGTTTTACTTGTGACTGGGGTTGTAAACGCTTTTCTGGCTCAGTACTGCGCTCAAAAGATGCAGCCCTGAGGTCTCTCCTGATAGGAGGTAGTTAAGTAAAAATTCACTGCTCAGCTGACCCGGCAGAAGCAAATGTATACCAAAAATGTACCCAGAATGAGCTTTTCAGTGAACAGCAGCCAGGCACATTTTAGCTAGTTTTACTTGTAACTGGGGTTGTAAACGCTTTTCAGGCTCAGTACTGCGCTCAAAAGATGCAGCCCTGAGGTCTCTCCTGATAGGGGGTAGTTAAGTAGAAATTCACTGCTCAGCTGACCCGGCAGAAGCAAATGTATACCAAAAATGTACCCAGAATGAGCTTTTCAGTGAACAGCAGCCAGGCACATTTTAGCTAGTTTTACTTGTAAGTGGGGTTGTAAATGCTTTTCAGGCTCAGTACTGCGCTCAAAAGATGCAGCCCTGAGGTCTCTCTTGATAGGAGGTAGTTAAGTAGAAATTCACTGCTCAGCTGACCCGGCAGAAGCAAATGTATACCAAAAATGTACCCAGAATTAGCTTTTCAGTGAACAGCAGCCAGGCACATTTTAGCTAGTTTTACTTGTAAGTGGGGTTGTAAACGCTTTTCAGGCTCAGTACTGCACTCAAAAGATGCAGCCCTGAGGTCTCTCCTGATAGGAGGTAGTTAAGTAGAAATTCACTGCTCAGCTGACCCGGCAGAAGCAAATGTATACCAAAAATGTACCCAGAATGAGCTTTTCAGTGAACAGCAGCCAGGCACATTTTAGCTAGTTTTACTTGTAACTGGGGTTGTAAACGCTTTTCAGGCTCAGTACTGCGCTCAAAAGATGCAGCCCTGAGGTCTCTCCTGATAGGGGGTAGTTAAGTAGAAATTCACTGCTCAGCTGACCCGGCAGAAGCAAATGTATACCAAAAATGTACCCAGAATGAGCTTTTCAGTGAACAGCAGCCAGGCACATTTTAGCTAGTTTTACTTGTAACTGGGGTTGTAAACACTTTTCAGGCTCAGTACTGCGCTCAAAAGATGCAGCCCTGAGGTCTCTCCTGATAGGGGGTAGTTATGTAGAAATTCACTGCTCAGCTGACCCGGCAGAAGCAAATGTATACCAAAAATGTACCCAGAATGAGCTTTTCAGTGAACAGCAGCCAGGCACATTTTAGCTAGTTTTACTTGTAAGTGGGGTTGTAAACGCTTTTCAGGCTCAGTACTGCGCTCAAAAGATGCAGCCCTGAGGTCTCTCTTGATAGGAGGTAGTTAAGTAGAAATTCACTGCTCAGCTGACCCGGCAGAAGCAAATGTATACCAAAAATGTACCCAGAATGAGCTTTTCAGTGAACAGCAGCCAGGCACATTTTAGCTAGTTTTACTTGTGAGTGGGGTTGTAAACGCTTTTCAGGCTCAGTACTGCGCTCAAAAGATGCAGCCCTGAGGTCTCTCCTGATAGGAGGTAGTTAAGTAGAAATTCACTGCTCAGCTGACCCGGCAGAAGCAAATGTATACCAAAAATGTACCCAGAATGAGCTTTTCAGTGAACAGCAGCCAGGCACATTTTAGCTAGTTTTACTTGTAAGTGGGGTTGGAAACGCTTTTCAGGCTCAGTACTGCGCTCAAAAGATGCAGCCCTGAGGTCTCTCCTGATAGGAGGTAGTTAAGTAGAAATTCACTGCTCAGCTGACCCGGCAGAAGCAAATGTATACCAAAAATGTACCCAGAATTAGCTTTTCAGTGAACAGCAGCCAGGCACATTTTAGCTAGTTTTACTTGTAAGTGGGGTTGTAAACGCTTTTGAGGCTCAGTACTGCACTCAAAAGATGCAGCCCTGAGGTCTCTCCTGATAGGAGGTAGTTAAGTAGAAATTCACTGCTCAGCTGACCCGGCAGAAGCAAATGTATACCAAAAATATACCCAGAATGAGCTTTTCAGTGAACAGCAGCCAGGCACATTTTAGCTAGTTTTACTTGTAAGTGGGGTTGTAAACGCTTTTCAGGCTCAGTACTGCGCTCAAAAGATGCAGCCCTGAGGTCTCTCCTGATAGGAGGTAGTTAAGTAGAAATTCACTGCTCAGCTGACCCGGCAGAAGCAAATGTATACCAAAAATGTACCCAGAATGAGCTTTTCAGTGAACAGCAGCCAGGCACATTTTAGCTAGTTTTACTTGTAACTGGGGTTGTAAACGCTTTTCAGGCTCAGTACTGCGCTCAAAAGATGCAGCCCTGAGGTCTCTCCTGATAGGGGGTAGTTAAGTAGAAATTCACTGCTCAGCTGACCCGGCAGAAGCAAATGTATACCAAAAATGTACCCAGAATGAGCTTTTCAGTGAACAGCAGCCAGGCACATTTTAGCTAGTTTTACTTGTAAGTGGGGTTGTAAACGCTTTTCAGGCTCTGTACTGCGCTCAAAAGATGCAGCCCTGAGGTCTCTCCTGATAGGAGGTAGTTAAGTAAAAATTCACTGCTCAGCTGACCCGGCAGAAGCAAATGTATACCAAAAATGTACCCAGAATTAGCTTTTCAGTGAACAGCAGCCAGGCACATTTTAGCTAGTTTTACTTGTAAGTGGAGTTGTAAACGCTTTTCAGGCTCAGTACTGCGCTCAAAAGATGCAGCCCTGAGGTCTCTCCTGATAGGAGGTAGTTAAGTAGAAATTCACTGCTCAGCTGACCCGGCAGAAGCAAATGTATACCAAAAATGTACCCAGAATGAGCTTTTCAGTGAACAGCAGCCAGGCACATTTTAGCTAGTTTTACTTGTAACTGGGGTTGTAAACGGTTTTCAGGCTCAGTACTGCGCTCAAAAGATGCAGCCCTGAGGTCTCTCCTGATAGGAGGTAGTTAAGTAGAAATTCACTGCTCAGCTGACCCGGCAGAAGCAAATGTATACCAAAAATGTACCCAGAATGAGCTTTTCAGTGAACAGCAGCCAGGCACATTTTAGCTAGTTTTACTTGTGACTGGGGTTGTAAACGCTTTTCAGGCTCAGTACTGCGCTCAAAAGATGCAGCCCTGAGGTATCTCCTGATAGGGGGTAGTTAAGTAGAAATTCACTGCTCAGCTGACCCGGCAGAAGCAAATGTATACCAAAAATGTACCCAGAATGAGCTTTTCAGTGAACAGCAGCCAGGCACATTTTAGCTAGTTTTACTTGTAAGTGGGGTTGTAAACGCTTTTCAGGCTCTGTACTGCGCTCAAAAGATGCAGCCCTGAGGTCTCTCCTGATAGGAGGTAGTTAAGTAGAAATTCACTGCTCAGCTGACCCGGCAGAAGCAAATGTATACCAAAAATGTACCCAGAATGAGCTTTTCAGTGAACAGCAGCCAGGCACATTTTAGCTAGTTTTACTTGTAACTGGGGTTGTAAACGCTTTTCAGGCTCAGTACTGCGCTCAAAAGATGCAGCCCTGAGGTCTCTCCTGATAGGGGGTAGTTAAGTAGAAATTCACTGCTCAGCTGACCCGGCAGAAGCAAATGTATACCAAAAATGTACCCAGAATGAGCTTTTCAGTGAACAGCAGCCAGGCACATTTTAGCTAGTTTTACTTGTAAGTGGGGTTGTAAATGCTTTTCAGGCTCAGTACTGCGCTCAAAAGATGCAGCCCTGAGGTCTCTCTTGATAGGAGGTAGTTAAGTAGAAATTCACTGCTCAGCTGACCCGGCAGAAGCAAATGTATACCAAAAATGTACCCAGAATTAGCTTTTCAGTGAACAGCAGCCAGGCACATTTTAGCTAGTTTTACTTGTAAGTGGGGTTGTAAACGCTTTTCAGGCTCAGTACTGCACTCAAAAGATGCAGCCCTGAGGTCTCTCCTGATAGGAGGTAGTTAAGTAGAAATTCACTGCTCAGCTGACCCGGCAGAAGCAAATGTATACCAAAAATGTACCCAGAATGAGCTTTTCAGTGAACAGCAGCCAGGCACATTTTAGCTAGTTTTACTTGTAACTGGGGTTGTAAACGCTTTTCAGGCTCAGTACTGCGCTCAAAAGATGCAGCCCTGAGGTCTCTCCTGATAGGGGGTAGTTAAGTAGAAATTCACTGCTCAGCTGACCCGGCAGAAGCAAATGTATACCAAAAATGTACCCAGAATGAGCTTTTCAGTGAACAGCAGCCAGGCACATTTTAGCTAGTTTTACTTGTAACTGGGGTTGTAAACACTTTTCAGGCTCAGTACTGCGCTCAAAAGATGCAGCCCTGAGGTCTCTCCTGATAGGGGGTAGTTAAGTAGAAATTCACTGCTCAGCTGACCCGGCAGAAGCAAATGTATACCAAAAATGTACCCAGAATGAGCTTTTCAGTGAACAGCAGCCAGGCACATTTTAGCTAGTTTTACTTGTAAGTGGGGTTGTAAACGCTTTTCAGGCTCAGTACTGCGCTCAAAAGATGCAGCCCTGAGGTCTCTCTTGATAGGAGGTAGTTAAGTAGAAATTCACTGCTCAGCTGACCCGGCAGAAGCAAATGTATACCAAAAATGTACCCAGAATGAGCTTTTCAGTGAACAGCAGCCAGGCACATTTTAGCTAGTTTTACTTGTGAGTGGGGTTGTAAACGCTTTTCAGGCTCAGTACTGCGCTCAAAAGATGCAGCCCTGAGGTCTCTCCTGATAGGAGGTAGTTAAGTAGAAATTCACTGCTCAGCTGACCCGGCAGAAGCAAATGTATACCAAAAATGTACCCAGAATGAGCTTTTCAGTGAACAGCAGCCAGGCACATTTTAGCTAGTTTTACTTGTAAGTGGGGTTGGAAACGCTTTTCAGGCTCAGTACTGCGCTCAAAAGATGCAGCCCTGAGGTCTCTCCTGATAGGAGGTAGTTAAGTAGAAATTCACTGCTCAGCTGACCCGGCAGAAGCAAATGTATACCAAAAATGTACCCAGAATTAG
Source organism: Lissotriton vulgaris (assembly GCF_964263255.1). Classification (NCBI taxonomy): domain Eukaryota; kingdom Metazoa; phylum Chordata; class Amphibia; order Caudata; family Salamandridae; genus Lissotriton; species Lissotriton vulgaris. The sequence goes on along the minus strand of NW_028242557.1, from coordinate 131,004 downwards.
CTTTTCAGTGAACAGCAGCCAGGCACATTTTAGCTAGTTTTACTTGTAAGTGGGGTTGTAAACGCTTTTCAGGCTCAGTACTGCACTCAAAAGATGCAGCCCTGAGGTCTCTCCTGATAGGAGGTAGTTAAGTAGAAATTCACTGCTCAGCTGACCCGGCAGAAGCAAATGTATACCAAAAATATACCCAGAATGAGCTTTTCAGTGAACAGCAGCCAGGCACATTTTAGCTAGTTTTACTTGTAAGTGGGGTTGTAAACGCTTTTCAGGCTCAGTACTGCGCTCAAAAGATGCAGCCCTGAGGTCTCTCCTGATAGGAGGTAGTTAAGTAGAAATTCACTGCTCAGCTGACCCGGCAGAAGCAAATGTATACCAAAAATGTACCCAGAATGAGCTTTTCAGTGAACAGCAGCCAGGCACATTTTAGCTAGTTTTACTTGTAACTGGGGTTGTAAACGCTTTTCAGGCTCAGTACTGCGCTCAAAAGATACAGCCCTGAGGTCTCTCCTGATAGGGGGTAGTTAAGTAGAAATTCACTGCTCAGCTGACCCGGCAGAAGCAAATGTATACCAAAAATGTACCCAGAATGAGCTTTTCAGTGAACAGCAGCCAGGCACATTTTAGCTAGTTTTACTTGTAAGTGGGGTTGTAAACGCTTTTCAGGCTCTGTACTGCGCTCAAAAGATGCAGCCCTGAGGTCTCTCCTGATAGGAGGTAGTTAAGTAAAAATTCACTGCTCAGCTGACCCGGCAGAAGCAAATGTATACCAAAAATGTACCCAGAATTAGCTTTTCAGTGAACAGCAGCCAGGCACATTTTAGCTAGTTTTACTTGTAAGTGGGGTTGTAAACGCTTTTCAGGCTCAGTACTGCGCTCAAAAGATGCAGCCCTGAGGTCTCTCCTGATAGGAGGTAGTTAAGTAGAAATTCACTGCTCAGCTGACCCGGCAGAAGCAAATGTATACCAAAAATGTACCCAGAATGAGCTTTTCAGTGAACAGCAGCCAGGCACATTTTAGCTAGTTTTACTTGTAACTGGGGTTGTAAACGGTTTTCAGGCTCAGTACTGCGCTCAAAAGATGCAGCCCTGAGGTCTCTCCTGATAGGAGGTAGTTAAGTAGAAATTCACTGCTCAGCTGACCCGGCAGAAGCAAATGTATACCAAAAATGTACCCAGAATGAGCTTTTCAGTGAACAGCAGCCAGGCACATTTTAGCTAGTTTTACTTGTGACTGGGGTTGTAAACGCTTTTCAGGCTCAGTACTGCGCTCAAAAGATGCAGCCCTGAGGTCTCTCCTGATAGGGGGTAGTTAAGTAGAAATTCACTGCTCAGCTGACCCGGCAGAAGCAAATGTATACCAAAAATGTACCCAGAATGAGCTTTTCAGTGAACAGCAGCCAGGCACATTTTAGCTAGTTTTACTTGTAAGTGGGGTTGTAAACGCTTTTCAGGCTCTGTACTGCGCTCAAAAGATGCAGCCCTGAGGTCTCTCCTGATAGGAGGTAGTTAAGTAAAAATTCACTGCTCAGCTGACCCGGCAGAAGCAAATGTATACCAAAAATCTACCCAGAATGAGCTTTTCAGTGAACAGCAGCCAGGCACATTTTAGCTAGTTTTACTTGTAAGTGGGGTTGTAAACGCTTTTCAGGCTCAGTACTGCGCTCAAAAGATGCAGCCCTGAGGTCTCTCCTGATAGGGGGTAGTTAAGTAGAAATTCACTGCTCAGCTGACCCGGCAGAAGCAAATGTATACCAAAAATGTACCCAGAATGAGCTTTTCAGTGAACAGCAGCCAGGCACATTTTAGCTAGTTTTACTTGTAAGTGGGGGTGTAAACGCTTTTCAGGCTCAGTACTGCGCTCAAAAGATGCAGCCCTGAGGTCTCTCCTGATAGGGGGTAGTTAAGTAGAAATTCACTGCTCAGCTGACCCGGCAGAAGCAAATGTATACCAAAAATGTACCCAGAAGGAGCTTTTCAGTGAACAGCAGCCAGGGACATTTTAGCTAGTTTTACTTGTAAGTGGGGTTGTAAACGCTTTTCAGGCTCAGTACTGCGCTCAAAAGATGCAGCCCTGAGGTCTCTCCTGATAGGAGGTAGTTAAGTAGAAATTCACTGCTCAGCTGACCCGGCAGAAGCAAATGTATACCAAAAATTTACCCAGAATGAGCTTTTCAGTGAATAGCAGCCAGGCACATTTTAGCTAGTTTTACTTGTAACTGGGGTTGTAAACGGTTTTCAGGCTCAGTACTGCGCTCAAAAGATGCAGCCCTGAGGTCTCTCCTGATAGGAGGTAGTTAAGTAGAAATTCACTGCTCAGCTGACCCGGCAGAAGCAAATGTATACCAAAAATGTACCCAGAATGAGCTTTTCAGTGAACAGCAGCCAGGCACATTTTAGCTAGTTTTACTTGTGAGTGGGGTTGTAAACGCTTTTCAGGCTCAGTACTGCGCTCAAAAGATGCAGCCCTGAGGTCTCTCCTGATAGGAGGTAGTTAAGTAGAAATTCACTGCTCAGCTGACCCGGCAGAAGCAAATGTATACCAAAAATGTACCCAGAATGAGCTTTTCAGTGAACAGCAGCCAGGCACATTTTAGCTAGTTTTACTTGTAAGTGGGGTTGGAAACGCTTTTCAGGCTCAGTACTGCGCTCAAAAGATGCAGCCCTGAGGTCTCTCCTGATAGGAGGTAGTTAAGTAGAAATTCACTGCTCAGCTGACCCGGCAGAAGCAAATGTATACCAAAAATGTACCCAGAATTAGCTTTTCAGTGAACAGCAGCCAGGCACATTTTAGCTAGTTTTACTTGTAAGTGGGGTTGTAAACGCTTTTCAGGCTCAGTACTGCACTCAAAAGATGCAGCCCTGAGGTCTCTCCTGATAGGAGGTAGTTAAGTAGAAATTCACTGCTCAGCTGACCCGGCAGAAGCAAATGTATACCAAAAATGTACCCAGAATGAGCTTTTCAGTGAACAGCAGCCAGGCACATTTTAGCTAGTTTTACTTGTGACTGGGGTTGTAAACGCTTTTCAGGCTCAGTACTGCGCTCAAAAGATGCAGCCCTGAGGTCTCTCCTGATAGGAGGTAGTTAAGTAGAAATTCACTGCTCAGCTGACCCGGCAGAAGCAAATGTATACCAAAAATGTACCCAGAATGAGCTTTTCAGTGAACAGCAGCCAGGCACATTTTAGCTAGTTTTACTTGTAACTGGGGTTGTAAACGCTTTTCAGGCTCAGTACTGCGCTCAAAAGATGCAGCCCTGAGGTCTCTCCTGATAGGGGGTAGTTAAGTAGAAATTCACTGCTCAGCTGACCCGGCAGAAGCAAATGTATACCAAAAATGTACCCAGAATGAGCTTTTCAGTGAACAGCAGCCAGGCACATTTTAGCTAGTTTTACTTGTAAGTGGGGTTGTAAATGCTTTTCAGGCTCAGTACTGCGCTCAAAAGATGCAGCCCTGAGGTCTCTCTTGATAGGAGGTAGTTAAGTAGAAATTCACTGCTCAGCTGACCCGGCAGAAGCAAATGTATACCAAAAATGTACCCAGAATTAGCTTTTCAGTGAACAGCAGCCAGGCACATTTTAGCTAGTTTTACTTGTAAGTGGGGTTGTAAACGCTTTTCAGGCTCAGTACTGCACTCAAAAGATGCAGCCCTGAGGTCTCTCCTGATAGGAGGTAGTTAAGTAGAAATTCACTGCTCAGCTGACCCAGCTGGCCAGGCACATTTTAGCTAGTTTTACTTGTAAGTGGGGTTGTAAACGCTTTTCAGGCTCTGTACTGCGCTCAAAAGATGCAGCCCTGAGGTCTCTCCTGATAGGAGGTAGTTAAGTAAAAATTCACTGCTCAGCTGACCCGGCAGAAGCAAATGTATACCAAAAATGTACCCAGAATGAGCTTTTCAGTGAACAGCAGCCAGGCACATTTTAGCTAGTTTTACTTGTAAGTGGGGTTGTAAACGCTTTTCAGGCTCAGTACTGCGCTCAAAAGATGCAGCCCTGAGGTCTCTCCTGATAGGGGGTAGTTAAGTAGAAATTCACTGCTCAGCTGACCCGGCAGAAGCAAATGTATACCAAAAATGTACCCAGAATGAGCTTTTCAGTGAACAGCAGCCAGGCACATTTTAGCTAGTTTTACTTGTAAGTGGGGTTGTAAACGCTTTTCAGGCTCAGTACTGCGCTCAAAAGATGCAGCCCTGAGGTCTCTCCTGATAGGAGGTAGTTAAGTAGAAATTCACTGCTCAGCTGACCCGGCAGAAGCAAATGTATACCAAAAATTTACCCAGAATGAGCTTTTCAGTGAATAGCAGCCAGGCACATTTTAGCTAGTTTTACTTGTAACTGGGGTTGTAAACGGTTTTCAGGCTCAGTACTGCGCTCAAAAGATGCAGCCCTGAGGTCTCTCCTGATAGGAGGTAGTTAAGTAGAAATTCACTGCTCAGCTGACCCGGCAGAAGCAAATGTATACCAAAAATGTACCCAGAATGAGCTTTTCAGTGAACAGCAGCCAGGCACATTTTAGCTAGTTTTACTTGTGAGTGGGGTTGTAAACGCTTTTCAGGCTCAGTACTGCGCTCAAAAGATGCAGCCCTGAGGTCTCTCCTGATAGGAGGTAGTTAAGTAGAAATTCACTGCTCAGCTGACCCGGCAAAAGCAAATGTATACCAAAAATGTACCCAGAATGAGCTTTTCAGTGAACAGCAGCCAGGCACATTTTAGCTAGTTTTACTTGTAAGTGGGGTTGGAAACGCTTTTCAGGCTCAGTACTGCGCTCAAAAGATGCAGCCCTGAGGTCTCTCCTGATAGGAGGTAGTTAAGTAGAAATTCACTGCTCAGCTGACCCGGCAGAAGCAAATGTATACCAAAAATGTACCCAGAATTAGCTTTTCAGTGAACAGCAGCCAGGCACATTTTAGCTAGTTTTACTTGTAAGTGGGGTTGTAAACGCTTTTCAGGCTCAGTACTGCACTCAAAAGATGCAGCCCTGAGGTCTCTCCTGATAGGAGGTAGTTAAGTAGAAATTCACTGCTCAGCTGACCCGGCAGAAGCAAATGTATACCAAAAATGTACCCAGAATGAGCTTTTCAGTGAACAGCAGCCAGGCACATTTTAGCTAGTTTTACTTGTAACTGGGGTTGTAAACGCTTTTCAGGCTCAGTACTGCGCTCAAAAGATGCAGCCCTGAGGTCTCTCTTGATAGGAGGTAGTTAAGTAGAAATTCACTGCTCAGCTGACCCGGCAGAAGCAAATGTATACCAAAAATGTACCCAGAATTAGCTTTTCAGTGAACAGCAGCCAGGCACATTTTAGCTAGTTTTACTTGTAAGTGGGGTTGTAAACGCTTTTCAGGCTCAGTACTGCACTCAAAAGATGCAGCCCTGAGGTCTCTCCTGATAGGAGGTAGTTAAGTAGAAATTCACTGCTCAGCTGACCCAGCTGGCCAGGCACATTTTAGCTAGTTTTACTTGTAAGTGGGGTTGTAAACGCTTTTCAGGCTCTGTACTGCGCTCAAAAGATGCAGCCCTGAGGTCTCTCCTGATAGGAGGTAGTTAAGTAAAAATTCACTGCTCAGCTGACCCGGCAGAAGCAAATGTATACCAAAAATGTACCCAGAATTAGCTTTTCAGTGAACAGCAGCCAGGCACATTTTAGCTAGTTTTACTTGTAAGTGGGGTTGTAAACGGTTTTCAGGCTCAGTACTGCGCTCAAAAGATGCAGCCCTGAGGTCTCTCCTGATAGGAGGTAGTTAAGTAGAAATTCACTGCTCAGCTGACCCGGCAGAAGCAAATGTATACCAAAAATGTACCCAGAATGAGCTTTTCAGTGAACAGCAGCCAGGCACATTTTAGCTAGTTTTACTTGTGACTGGGGTTGTAAACGCTTTTCAGGCTCAGTACTGCGCTCAAAAGATGCAGCCCTGAGGTCTCTCCTGATAGGGGGTAGTTAAGTAGAAATTCACTGCTCAGCTGACCCGGCAGAAGCAAATGTATACCAAAAATGTACCCAGAATGAGCTTTTCAGTGAACAGCAGCCAGGCACATTTTAGCTAGTTTTACTTGTAAGTGGGGTTGTAAACGCTTTTCAGGCTCTGTACTGCGCTCAAAAGATGCAGCCCTGAGGTCTCTCCTGATAGGAGGTAGTTAAGTAAAAATTCACTGCTCAGCTGACCCGGCAGAAGCAAATGTATACCAAAAATGTACCCAGAATGAGCTTTTCAGTGAACAGCAGCCAGGCACATTTTAGCTAGTTTTACTTGTAAGTGGGGTTGTAAACGCTTTTCAGGCTCAGTACTGCGCTCAAAAGATGCAGCCCTGAGGTCTCTCCTGATAGGGGGTAGTTAAGTAGAAATTCACTGCTCAGCTGACCCGGCAGAAGCAAATGTATACCAAAAATGTACCCAGAATGAGCTTTTCAGTGAACAGCAGCCAGGCACATTTTAGCTAGTTTTACTTGTAAGTGGGGTTGTAAACGCTTTTCAGGCTCAGTACTGCGCTCAAAAGATGCAGCCCTGAGGTCTCTCCTGATAGGAGGTAGTTAAGTAGAAATTGACTGCTCAGCTGACCCGGCAGAAGCAAATGTATACCAAAAATGTACCCAGAATGAGCTTTTCAGTGAACAGCAGCCAGGCACATTTTAGCTAGTTTTACTTGTGACTGGGGTTGTAAACGCTTTTCAGGCTCAGTACTGCGCTCAAAAGATGCAGCCCTGAGGTCTCTCCTGATAGGAGGTAGTTAAGTAAAAATTCACTGCTCAGCTGACCCGGCAGAAGCAAATGTATACCAAAAATGTACCCAGAATGAGCTTTTCAGTGAACAGCAGCCAGGCACATTTTAGCTAGTTTTACTTGTAAGTGGGGTTGTAAACGCTTTTCAGGCTCAGTACTGCGCTCAAAAGATGCAGCCCTGAGGTCTCTCCTGATAGGAGGTAGTTAAGTAGAAATTCACTGCTCAGCTGACCCGGCAGAAGCAAATGTATACCAAAAATGTACCCAGAATTAGCTTTTCAGTGAACAGCAGCCAGGCACATTTTAGCTAGTTTTACTTGTAAGTGGGGTTGTAAACGCTTTTCAGGCTCAGTACTGCACTCAAAAGATGCAGCCCTGAGGTCTCTCCTGATAGGAGGTAGTTAAGTAGAAATTCACTGCTCAGCTGACCCGGCAGAAGCAAATGTATACCAAAAATGTACCCAGAATGAGCTTTTCAGTGAACAGCAGCCAGGCACATTTTAGCTAGTTTTACTTGTAACTGGGGTTGTAAACGCTTTTCAGGCTCAGTACTGCGCTCAAAAGATGCAGCCCTGAGGTCTCTCCTGATAGGGGGTAGTTAAGTAGAAATTCACTGCTCAGCTGACCCGGCAGAAGCAAATGTATACCAAAAATGTACCCAGAATGAGCTTTTCAGTGAACAGCAGCCAGGCACATTTTAGCTAGTTTTACTTGTAAGTGGGGTTGTAAATGCTTTTCAGGCTCAGTACTGCGCTCAAAAGATGCAGCCCTGAGGTCTCTCTTGATAGGAGGTAGTTAAGTAGAAATTCACTGCTCAGCTGACCCGGCAGAAGCAAATGTATACCAAAAATGTACCCAGAATTAGCTTTTCAGTGAACAGCAGCCAGGCACATTTTAGCTAGTTTTACTTGTAAGTGGGGTTGTAAACGCTTTTCAGGCTCAGTACTGCACTCAAAAGATGCAGCCCTGAGGTCTCTCCTGATAGGAGGTAGTTAAGTAGAAATTCACTGCTCAGCTGACCCGGCAGAAGCAAATGTATACCAAAAATGTACCCAGAATGAGCTTTTCAGTGAACAGCAGCCAGGCACATTTTAGCTAGTTTTACTTGTAAGTGGGGTTGTAAACGCTTTTCAGGCTCAGTACTGCGCTCAAAAGATGCAGCCCTGAGGTCTCTCCTGATAGGAGGTAGTTAAGTAGAAATTCACTGCTCAGCTGACCCGGCAGAAGCAAATGTATACCAAAAATGTACCCAGAATGAGCTTTTCAGTGAACAGCAGCCAGGCACATTTTAGCTAGTTTTACTTGTAACTGGGGTTGTAAACGCTTTTCAGGCTCAGTACTGCGCTCAAAAGATGCAGCCCTGAGGTCTCTCCTGATAGGGGGTAGTTAAGTAGAAATTCACTGCTCAGCTGACCCGGCAGAAGCAAATGTATACCAAAAATGTACCCAGAATGAGCTTTTCAGTGAACAGCAGCCAGGCACATTTTAGCTAGTTTTACTTGTAAGTGGGGTTGTAAACGCTTTTCAGGCTCTGTACTGCGCTCAAAAGATGCAGCCCTGAGGTCTCTCCTGATAGGAGGTAGTTAAGTAAAAATTCACTGCTCAGCTGACCCGGCAGAAGCAAATGTATACCAAAAATGTACCCAGAATTAGCTTTTCAGTGAACAGCAGCCAGGCACATTTTAGCTAGTTTTACTTGTAAGTGGGGTTGTAAACGCTTTTCAGGCTCAGTACTGCACTCAAAAGATGCAGCCCTGAGGTCTCTCCTGATAGGAGGTAGTTAAGTAGAAATTCACTGCTCAGCTGACCCGGCAGAAGCAAATGTATACCAAAAATGTACCCAGAATGAGCTTTTCAGTGAACAGCAGCCAGGCACATTTTAGCTAGTTTTACTTGTAACTGGGGTTGTAAACGGTTTTCAGGCTCAGTACTGCGCTCAAAAGATGCAGCCCTGAGGTCTCTCCTGATAGGAGGTAGTTAAGTAGAAATTCACTGCTCAGCTGACCCGGCAGAAGCAAATGTATACCAAAAATGTACCCAGAATGAGCTTTTCAGTGAACAGCAGCCAGGCACATTTTAGCTAGTTTTACTTGTGACTGGGGTTGTAAACGCTTTTCAGGCTCAGTACTGCGCTCAAAAGATGCAGCCCTGAGGTCTCTCCTGATAGGGGGTAGTTAAGTAGAAATTCACTGCTCAGCTGACCCGGCAGAAGCAAATGTATACCAAAAATGTACCCAGAATGAGCTTTTCAGTGAACAGCAGCCAGGCACATTTTAGCTAGTTTTACTTGTAAGTGGGGTTGTAAACGCTTTTCAGGCTCTGTACTGCGCTCAAAAGATGCAGCCCTGAGGTCTCTCCTGATAGGAGGTAGTTAAGTAAAAATTCACTGCTCAGCTGACCCGGCAGAAGCAAATGTATACCAAAAATGTACCCAGAATGAGCTTTTCAGTGAACAGCAGCCAGGCACATTTTAGCTAGTTTTACTTGTAAGTGGGGTTGTAAACGCTTTTCAGGCTCAGTACTGCGCTCAAAAGATGCAGCCCTGAGGTCTCTCCTGATAGGGGGTAGTTAAGTAGAAATTCACTGCTCAGCTGACCCGGCAGAAGCAAATGTATACCAAAAATGTACCCAGAATGAGCTTTTCAGTGAACAGCAGCCAGGCACATTTTAGCTAGTTTTACTTGTAAGTGGGGTTGTAAACGCTTTTCAGGCTCAGTACTGCGCTCAAAAGATGCAGCCCTGAGGTCTCTCCTGATAGGGGGTAGTTAAGTAGAAATTCACTGCTCAGCTGACCCGGCAGAAGCAAATGTATACCAAAAATGTACCCAGAATGAGCTTTTCAGTGAACAGCAGCCAGGCACATTTTAGCTAGTTTTACTTGTAAGTGGGGTTGTAAACGCTTTTCAGGCTCAGTACTGCGCTCAAAAGATGCAGCCCTGAGGTCTCTCCTGATAGGAGGTAGTTAAGTAGAAATTCACTGCTCAGCTGACCCGGCAGAAGCAAATGTATACCAAAAATTTACCCAGAATGAGCTTTTCAGTGAATAGCAGCCAGGCACATTTTAGCTAGTTTTACTTGTAACTGGGGTTGTAAACGGTTTTCAGGCTCAGTACTGCGCTCAAAAGATGCAGCCCTGAGGTCTCTCCTGATAGGAGGTAGTTAAGTAGAAATTCACTGCTCAGCTGACCCGGCAGAAGCAAATGTATACCAAAAATGTACCCAGAATGAGCTTTTCAGTGAACAGCAGCCAGGCACATTTTAGCTAGTTTTACTTGTGAGTGGGGTTGTAAACGCTTTTCAGGCTCAGTACTGCGCTCAAAAGATGCAGCCCTGAGGTCTCTCCTGATAGGAGGTAGTTAAGTAGAAATTCACTGCTCAGCTGACCCGGCAGAAGCAAATGTATCCCAAAAATGTACCCAGAATGAGCTTTTCAGTGAACAGCAGCCAGGCACATTTTAGCTAGTTTTACTTGTAAGTGGGGTTGGAAACGCTTTTCAGGCTCAGTACTGCGCTCAAAAGATGCAGCCCTGAGGTCTCTCCTGATAGGAGGTAGTTAAGTAGAAATTCACTGCTCAGCTGACCCGGCAGAAGCAAATGTATACCAAAAATGTACCCAGAATTAGCTTTTCAGTGAACAGCAGCCAGGCACATTTTAGCTAGTTTTACTTGTAAGTGGGGTTGTAAACGCTTTTCAGGCTCAGTACTGCACTCAAAAGATGCAGCCCTGAGGTCTCTCCTGATAGGAGGTAGTTAAGTAGAAATTCACTGCTCAGCTGACCCGGCAGAAGCAAATGTATACCAAAAATGTACCCAGAATGAGCTTTTCAGTGAACAGCAGCCAGGCACATTTTAGCTAGTTTTACTTGTGACTGGGGTTGTAAACGCTTTTCAGGCTCAGTACTGCGCTCAAAAGATGCAGCCCTGAGGTCTCTCCTGATAGGAGGTAGTTAAGTAGAAATTCACTGCTCAGCTGACCCGGCAGAAGCAAATGTATACCAAAAATGTACCCAGAATGAGCTTTTCAGTGAACAGCAGCCAGGCACATTTTAGCTAGTTTTACTTGTAACTGGGGTTGTAAACGCTTTTCAGGCTCAGCACTGCGCTCAAAAGATGCAGCCCTGAGGTCTCTCCTGATAGGGGGTAGTTAAGTAGAAATTCACTGCTCAGCTGACCCGGCAGAAGCAAATGTATACCAAAAATGTACCCAGAATGAGCTTTTCAGTGAACAGCAGCCAGGCACATTTTAGCTAGTTTTACTTGTAAGTGGGGTTGTAAATGCTTTTCAGGCTCAGTACTGCGCTCAAAAGATGCAGCCCTGAGGTCTCTCTTGATAGGAGGTAGTTAAGTAGAAATTCACTGCTCAGCTGACCCGGCAGAAGCAAATGTATACCAAAAATGTACCCAGAATTAGCTTTTCAGTGAACAGCAGCCAGGCACATTTTAGCTAGTTTTACTTGTAAGTGGGGTTGTAAACGCTTTTCAGGCTCAGTACTGCACTCAAAAGATGCAGCCCTGAGGTCTCTCCTGATAGGAGGTAGTTAAGTAGAAATTCACTGCTCAGCTGACCCAGCTGGCCAGGCACATTTTAGCTAGTTTTACTTGTAAGTGGGGTTGTAAACGCTTTTCAGGCTCTGTACTGCGCTCAAAAGATGCAGCCCTGAGGTCTCTCCTGATAGGAGGTAGTTAAGTAAAAATTCACTGCTCAGCTGACCCGGCAGAAGCAAATGTATACCAAAAATGTACCCAGAATTAGCTTTTCAGTGAACAGCAGCCAGGCACATTTTAGCTAGTTTTACTTGTAAGTGGGGTTGTAAACGGTTTTCAGGCTCAGTACTGCGCTCAAAAGATGCAGCCCTGAGGTCTCTCCTGATAGGAGGTAGTTAAGTAGAAATTCACTGCTCAGCTGACCCGGCAGAAGCAAATGTATACCAAAAATGTACCCAGAATGAGCTTTTCAGTGAACAGCAGCCAGGCACATTTTAGCTAGTTTTACTTGTGACTGGGGTTGTAAACGCTTTTCAGGCTCAGTACTGCGCTCAAAAGATGCAGCCCTGAGGTCTCTCCTGATAGGGGGTAGTTAAGTAGAAATTCACTGCTCAGCTGACCCGGCAGAAGCAAATGTATACCAAAAATGTACCCAGAATGAGCTTTTCAGTGAACAGCAGCCAGGCACATTTTAGCTAGTTTTACTTGTAAGTGGGGTTGTAAACGCTTTTCAGGCTCTGTACTGCGCTCAAAAGATGCAGCCCTGAGGTCTCTCCTGATAGGAGGTAGTTAAGTAAAAATTCACTGCTCAGCTGACCCGGCAGAAGCAAATGTATACCAAAAATGTACCCAGAATGAGCTTTTCAGTGAACAGCAGCCAGGCACATTTTAGCTAGTTTTACTTGTAAGTGGGGTTGTAAACGCTTTTCAGGCTCAGTACTGCGCTCAAAAGATGCAGCCCTGAGGTCTCTCCTGATAGGGGGTAGTTAAGTAGAAATTCACTGCTCAGCTGACCCGGCAGAAGCAAATGTATACCAAAAATGTACCCAGAATGAGCTTTTCAGTGAACAGCAGCCAGGCACATTTTAGCTAGTTTTACTTGTAAGTGGGGTTGTAAACGCTTTTCAGGCTCAGTACTGTGCTCAAAAGATGCAGCCCTGAGGTCTCTCCTGATAGGAGGTAGTTAAGTAGAAATTCACTGCTCAGCTGACCCGGCAGAAGCAAATGTATACCAAAAATTTACCCAGAATGAGCTTTTCAGTGAATAGCAGCCAGGCACATTTTAGCTAGTTTTACTTGTAACTGGGGTTGTAAACGGTTTTCAGGCTCAGTACTGCGCTCAAAAGATGCAGCCCTGAGGTCTCTCCTGATAGGAGGTAGTTAAGTAGAAATTCACTGCTCAGCTGACCCGGCAGAAGCAAATGTATACCAAAAATGTACCCAGAATGAGCTTTTCAGTGAACAGCAGCCAGGCACATTTTAGCTAGTTTTACTTGTGAGTGGGGTTGTAAACGCTTTTCAGGCTCAGTACTGCGCTCAAAAGATGCAGCCCTGAGGTCTCTCCTGATAGGAGGTAGTTAAGTAGAAATTCACTGCTCAGCTGACCCGGCAGAAGCAAATGTATACCAAAAATGTACCCAGAATGAGCTTTTCAGTGAACAGCAGCCAGGCACATTTTAGCTAGTTTTACTTGTAAGTGGGGTTGGAAACGCTTTTCAGGCTCAGTACTGCGCTCAAAAGATGCAGCCCTGAGGTCTCTCCTGATAGGAGGTAGTTAAGTAGAAATTCACTGCTCAGCTGACCCGGCAGAAGCAAATGTATACCAAAAATGTACCCAGAATTAGCTTTTCAGTGAACAGCAGCCAGGCACATTTTAGCTAGTTTTACTTGTAAGTGGGGTTGTAAACGCTTTTCAGGCTCAGTACTGCACTCAAAAGATGCAGCCCTGAGGTCTCTCCTGATAGGAGGTAGTTAAGTAGAAATTCACTGCTCAGCTGACCCGGCAGAAGCAAATGTATACCAAAAATGTACCCAGAATGAGCTTTTCAGTGAACAGCAGCCAGGCACATTTTAGCTAGTTTTACTTGTAACTGGGGTTGTAAACGGTTTTCAGGCTCAGTACTGCGCTCAAAAGATGCAGCCCTGAGGTCTCTCCTGATAGGAGGTAGTTAAGTAGAAATTCACTGCTCAGCTGACCCGGCAGAAGCAAATGTATACCAAAAATGTACCCAGAATAAGCTTTTCAGTGAACAGCAGCCAGGCACATTTTAGCTAGTTTTACTTGTGACTGGGGTTGTAAACGCTTTTCAGGCTCAGTACTGCGCTCAAAAGATGCAGCCCTGAGGTCTCTCCTGATAGGAGGTAGTTAAGTAGAAATTCACTGCTCAGCTGACCCGGCAGAAGCAAATGTATACTAAAAATGTACCCAGAATGAGCTTTTCAGTGAACAGCAGCCAGGCACATTTTAGCTAGTTTTACTTGTAAGTGGGGTTGTAAACGCTTTTCAGACTCAGTACTGCGCTCAAAAGATGCAGCCCTGAGGTCTCTCCTGATAGGAGGTAGTTAAGTAGAAATTCACTGCTCAGCTGACCCGGCAGAAGGAAATGTATACCAAAAATGTACCCAGAATGAGCTTTTCAGTGAACAGCAGCCAGGCACATTTTAGCTAGTTTTACTTGTAACTGGGGTTGTAAATGCTTTTCAGGCTCAGTACTGCGCTCAAAAGATGCAGCCCTGAGGTCTCTCCTGATAGGGGGTAGTTAAGTAGAAATTCACTGCTCAGCTGACCCGGCAGAAGCAAATGTATACCAAAAATTTACCCAGAATGAGCTTTTCAGTGAACAGCAGCCAGGCACATTTTTGCTAGTTTTACTTGTAAGTGGGGTTGTAAACGCTTTTCAGGCTCAGTACTGCGCTCAAAAGATGCAGCCCTGAGGTCTCTCCTGATAGGGGGTAGTTAAGTAGAAATTCACTGCTCAGCTGACCCGGCAGAAGCAAATGTATACCAAAAATGTACCCAGAATGAGCTTTTCAGTGAACAGCAGCCAGGCACATTTTAGCTAGTTTTACTGGTAAGTGGGGTTGTAAACGCTTTTCAGGCTCAGTACTGCGCTCAAAAGATGCAGCCCTGAGGTGTCTCCCGATAGGGGGTAGTTAAGTAGAAATTCACTGCTCAGCTGACCCGGCAGAAGCAAATGTATACCAAAAATGTACCCAGAATGAGCTTTTCAGTGAACAGCAGCCAGGCACATTTTAGCTAGTTTTACTTGTAAGTGGGGTTGTAAACGCTTTTCAGGCTCTGTACTGCGCTCAAAAGATGCAGCCCTGAGGTCTCTCCCGATAGGAGGTAGTTAAGTAAAAATTCACTGCTCAGCTGACCCGGCAGAAGCAAATGTATACCAAAAATGTACCCAGAATTAGCTTTTCAGTGAACAGCAGCCAGGCACATTTTAGCTAGTTTTACTTGTAAGTGGGGTTGTAAACGCTTTTCAGGCTCAGTACTGCACTCAAAAGATGCAGCCCTGAGGTCTCTCCTGATAGGAGGTAGTTAAGTAGAAATTCACTGCTCAGCTGACCCGGCAGAAGCAAATGTATACCAAAAATGTACCCAGAATGAGCTTTTCAGTGAACAGCAGCCAGGCACATTTTAGCTAGTTTTACTTGTAACTGGGGTTGTAAACGCTTTTCAGGCTCAGTACTGCGCTCAAAAGATGCAGCCCTGAGGTCTCTCCTGATAGGGGGTAGTTAAGTAGAAATTCACTGCTCAGCTGACCCGGCAGAAGCAAATGTATACCAAAAATGTACCCAGAATGAGCTTTTCAGTGAACAGCAGCCAGGCACATTTTAGCTAGTTTTACTTGTAAGTGGGGTTGTAAATGCTTTTCAGGCTCAGTACTGCGCTCAAAAGATGCAGCCCTGAGGTCTCTCCTGATAGGAGGTAGTTAAGTAGAAATTCACTGCTCAGCTGACCCGGCAGAAGCAAATGTATACCAAAAATGTACCCAGAATGAGCTTTTCAGTGAACAGCAGCCAGGCACATTTTAGCTAGTTTTACTTGTAACTGGGGTTGTAAACGCTTTTCAGGCTCAGTACTGCGCTCAAAAGATGCAGCCCTGAGGTCTCTCCTGATAGGGGGTAGTTAAGTAGAAATTCACTGCTCAGCTGACCCGGCAGAAGCAAATGTATACCAAAAATGTACCCAGAATGAGCTTTTCAGTGAACAGCAGCCAGGCACATTTTAGCTAGTTTTACTTGTAAGTGGGGTTGTAAATGCTTTTCAGGCTCAGTACTGCGCTCAAAAGATGCAGCCCTGAGGTCTCTCTTGATAGGAGGTAGTTAAGTAGAAATTCACTGCTCAGCTGACCCGGCAGAAGCAAATGTATACCAAAAATGTACCCAGAATTAGCTTTTCAGTGAACAGCAGCCAGGCACATTTTAGCTAGTTTTACTTGTAAGTGGGGTTGTAAACGCTTTTCAGGCTCAGTACTGCACTCAAAAGATGCAGCCCTGAGGTCTCTCCTGATAGGAGGTAGTTAAGTAGAAATTCACTGCTCAGCTGACCCGGCAGAAGCAAATGTATACCAAAAATGTACCCAGAATGAGCTTTTCAGTGAACAGCAGCCAGGCACATTTTAGCTAGTTTTACTTGTAAGTGGGGTTGTAAACGCTTTTCAGGCTCAGTACTGCGCTCAAAAGATGCAGCCCTGAGGTCTCTCCTGATAGGAGGTAGTTAAGTAGAAATTCACTGCTCAGCTGACCCGGCAGAAGCAAATGTATACCAAAAATGTACCCAGAATGAGCTTTTCAGTGAACAGCAGCCAGGCACATTTTAGCTAGTTTTACTTGTAACTGGGGTTGTAAACGCTTTTCAGGCTCAGTACTGCGCTCAAAAGATGCAGCCCTGAGGTCTCTCCTGATAGGGGGTAGTTAAGTAGAAATTCACTGCTCAGCTGACCCGGCAGAAGCAAATGTATACCAAAAATGTACCCAGAATGAGCTTTTCAGTGAACAGCAGCCAGGCACATTTTAGCTAGTTTTACTTGTAAGTGGGGTTGTAAACGCTTTTCAGGCTCTGTACTGCGCTCAAAAGATGCAGCCCTGAGGTCTCTCCTGATAGGAGGTAGTTAAGTAAAAATTCACTGCTCAGCTGACCCGGCAGAAGCAAATGTATACCAAAAATGTACCCAGAATTAGCTTTTCAGTGAACAGCAGCCAGGCACATTTTAGCTAGTTTTACTTGTAAGTGGGGTTGTAAACGCTTTTCAGGCTCAGTACTGCACTCAAAAGATGCAGCCCTGAGGTCTCTCCTGATAGGAGGTAGTTAAGTAGAAATTCACTGCTCAGCTGACCCGGCAGAAGCAAATGTATACCAAAAATGTACCCAGAATGAGATTTTCAGTGAACAGCAGCCAGGCACATTTTAGCTAGTTTTACTTGTAACTGGGGTTGTAAACGGTTTTCAGGCTCAGTACTGCGCTCAAAAGATGCAGCCCTGAGGTCTCTCCTGATAGGAGGTAGTTAAGTAGAAATTCACTGCTCAGCTGACCCGGCAGAAGCAAATGTATACCAAAAATGTACCCAGAATGAGCTTTTCAGTGAACAGCAGCCAGGCACATTTTAGCTAGTTTTACTTGTGACTGGGGTTGTAAACGCTTTTCAGGCTCAGTACTGCGCTCAAAAGATGCAGCCCTGAGGTCTCTCCTGATAGGGGGTAGTTAAGTAGAAATTCACTGCTCAGCTGACCCGGCAGAAGCAAATGTATACCAAAAATGTACCCAGAATGAGCTTTTCAGTGAACAGCAGCCAGGCACATTTTAGCTAGTTTTACTTGTAAGTGGGGTTGTAAACGCTTTTCAGGCTCTGTACTGCGCTCAAAAGATGCAGCCCTGAGGTCTCTCCTGATAGGAGGTAGTTAAGTAAAAATTCACTGCTCAGCTGACCCGGCAGAAGCAAATGTATACCAAAAATGTACCCAGAATGAGCTTTTCAGTGAACAGCAGCCAGGCACATTTTAGCTAGTTTTACTTGTAAGTGGGGTTGTAAACGCTTTTCAGGCTCAGTACTGCGCTCAAAAGATGCAGCCCTGAGGTCTCTCCTGATAGGGGGTAGTTAAGTAGAAATTCACTGCTCAGCTGACCCGGCAGAAGCAAATGTATACCAAAAATGTACCCAGAATGAGCTTTTCAGTGAACAGCAGCCAGGCACATTTTAGCTAGTTTTAATTGTAAGTGGGGTTGTAAACGCTTTTCAGGCTCAGTACTGCGCTCAAAAGATGCAGCCCTGAGGTCTCTCCTGATAGGAGGTAGTTAAGTAGAAATTCACTGCTCAGCTGACCCGGCAGAAGCAAATGTATACCAAAAATTTACCCAGAATGAGCTTTTCAGTGAATAGCAGCCAGGCACATTTTAGCTAGTTTTACTTGTAACTGGGGTTGTAAACGGTTTTCAGGCTCAGTACTGCGCTCAAAAGATGCAGCCCTGAGGTCTCTCCTGATAGGAGGTAGTTAAGTAGAAATTCACTGCTCAGCTGACCCGGCAGAAGCAAATGTATACCAAAAATGTACCCAGAATGAGCTTTTCAGTGAACAGCAGCCAGGCACATTTTAGCTAGTTTTACTTGTGAGTGGGGTTGTAAACGCTTTTCAGGCTCAGTACTGCGCTCAAAAGATGCAGCCCTGAGGTCTCTCCTGATAGGAGGTAGTTAAGTAGAAATTCACTGCTCAGCTGACCCGGCAGAAGCAAATGTATACCAAAAATGTACCCAGAATTAGCTTTTCAGTGAACAGCAGCCAGGCACATTTTAGCTAGTTTTACTTGTAAGTGGGGTTGTAAACGCTTTTCAGGCTCAGTACTGCACTCAAAAGATGCAGCCCTGAGGTCTCTCCTGATAGGAGGTAGTTAAGTAGAAATTCACTGCTCAGCTGACCCGGCAGAAGCAAATGTATACCAAAAATTTACCCAGAATGAGCTTTTCAGTGAACAGCAGCCAGGCACATTTTAGCTAGTTTTACTTGTAACTGGGGTTGTAAACGGTTTTCAGGCTCAGTACTGCGCTCAAAAGATGCAGCCCTGAGGTCTCTCCTGATAGGAGGTAGTTAAGTAGAAATTCACTGCTCAGCTGACCCGGCAGAAGCAAATGTATACCAAAAATGTACCCAGAATGAGCTTTTCAGTGAACAGCAGCCAGGCACATTTTAGCTAGTTTTACTTGTGACTGGGGTTGTAAACGGTTTTCAGGCTCAGTACTGCGCTCAAAAGATGCAGCCCTGAGGTCTCTCCTGATAGGAGGTAGTTAAGTAGAAATTCACTGCTCAGCTGACCCGGCAGAAGCAAATGTATACCAAAAATGTACCCAGAATGAGCTTTTCAGTGAACAGCAGCCAGGCACATTTTAGCTAGTTTTACTTGTAAGTGGGGTTGTAAACGCTTTTCAGACTCAGTACTGCGCTCAAAAGATGCAGCCCTGAGGTCTCTCCTGATAGGAGGTAGTTAAGTAGAAATTCACTGCTCAGTTGACCCGGCAGAAGGAAATGTATACCAAAAATGTACCCAGAATGAGCTTTTCAGTGAACAGCAGCCAGGCACATTTTAGCTAGTTTTACTTGTAACTGGGGTTGTAAACGCTTTTCAGGCTCAGTACTGCGCTCAAAAGATGCAGCCCTGAGGTCTCTCCTGATAGGGGGTAGTTAAGTAGAAATTCACTGCTCAGCTGACCCGGCAGAAGCAAATGTATACCAAAAATTTACCCAGAATGAGCTTTTCAGTGAACAGCAGCCAGGCACATTTTTGCTAGTTTTACTTGTAAGTGGGGTTGTAAACGCTTTTCAGGCTCAGTACTGCGCTCAAAAGATGCAGCCCTGAGGTCTCTCCTGATAGGGGGTAGTTAAGTAGAAATTCACTGCTCAGCTGACCCGGCAGAAGCAAATGTATACCAAAAATGTACCCAGAATGAGCTTTTCAGTGAACAGCAGCCAGGCACATTTTAGCTAGTTTTACTGGTAAGTGGGGTTGTAAACGCTTTTCAGGCTCAGTACTGCACTCAAAAGATGCAGCCCTGAGGTCTCTCCCGATAGGGGGTAGTTAAGTAGAAATTCACTGCTCAGCTGACCCGGCAGAAGCAAATGTATACCAAAAATGTACCCAGAATGAGCTTTTCAGTGAACAGCAGCCAGGCACATTTTAGCTAGTTTTACTTGTAAGTGGGGTTGTAAACGCTTTTCAGGCTCAGTACTGCACTCAAAAGATGCAGCCCTGAGGTCTCTCCTGATAGGAGGTAGTTAAGTAGAAATTCACTGCTCAGCTGACCCGGCAGAAGCAAATGTATACCAAAAATGTACCCAGAATTAGCTTTTCAGTGAACAGCAGCCAGGCACATTTTAGCTAGTTTTACTTGTAACTGGGGTTGTAAACGGTTTTCAGGCTCAGTACTGCGCTCAAAAGATGCAGCCCTGAGGTCTCTCCTGATAGGAGGTAGTTAAGTAGAAATTCACTGCTCAGCTGACCCGGCAGAAGCAAATGTATACCAAAAATGTACCCAGAATGAGCTTTTCAGTGAACAGCAGCCAGGCACATTTTAGCTAGTTTTACTTGTGACTGGGGTTGTAAACGCTTTTCAGGCTCAGTACTGCGCTCAAAAGATGCAGCCCTGAGGTCTCTCCTGATAGGAGGTAGTTAAGTAGAAATTCACTGCTCAGCTGACCCGGCAGAAGCAAATGTATACCAAAAATGTACCCAGAATGAGCTTTTCAGTGAACAGCAGCCAGGCACATTTTAGCTAGTTTTACTTGTAAGTGGGGTTGTAAACGCTTTTCAGACTCAGTACTGCGCTCAAAAGATGCAGCCCTGAGGTCTCTCCTGATAGGAGGTAGTTAAGTAGAAATTCACTGCTCAGTTGACCCGGCAGAAGGAAATGTATACCAAAAATGTACCCAGAATGAGCTTTTCAGTGAACAGCAGCCAGGCACATTTTAGCTAGTTTTACTTGTAACTGGGGTTGTAAACGCTTTTCAGGCTCAGTACTGCGCTCAAAAGATGCAGCCCTGAGGTCTCTCCTGATAGGGGGTAGTTAAGTAGAAATTCACTGCTCAGCTGACCCGGCAGAAGCAAATGTATACCAAAAATTTACCCAGAATGAGCTTTTCAGTGAACAGCAGCCAGGCACATTTTTGCTAGTTTTACTTGTAAGTGGGGTTGTAAACGCTTTTCAGGCTCAGTACTGCGCTCAAAAGATGCAGCCCTGAGGTCTCTCCTGATAGGGGGTAGTTAAGTAGAAATTCACTGCTCAGCTGACCCGGCAGAAGCAAATGTATACCAAAAATGTACCCAGAATGAGCTTTTCAGTGAACAGCAGCCAGGCACATTTTAGCTAGTTTTACTGGTAAGTGGGGTTGTAAACGCTTTTCAGGCTCAGTACTGCGCTCAAAAGATGCAGCCCTGAGGTCTCTCCCGATAGGGGGTAGTTAAGTAGAAATTCACTGCTCAGCTGACCCGGCAGAAGCAAATGTATACCAAAAATGTACCCAGAATGAGCTTTTCAGTGAACAGCAGCCAGGCACATTTTAGCTAGTTTTACTTGTAAGTGGGGTTGTAAACGCTTTTCAGGCTCTGTACTGCGCTCAAAAGATGCAGCCCTGAGGTCTCTCCTGATAGGAGGTAGTTAAGTAAAAATTCACTGCTCAGCTGACCCGGCAGAAGCAAATGTATACCAAAAATGTACCCAGAATTAGCTTTTCAGTGAACAGCAGCCAGGCACATTTTAGCTAGTTTTACTTGTAAGTGGGGTTGTAAACGCTTTTCAGGCTCAGTACTGCACTCAAAAGATGCAGCCCTGAGGTCTCTCCTGATAGGAGGTAGTTAAGTAGAAATTCACTGCTCAGCTGACCCGGCAGAAGCAAATGTATACCAAAAATGTACCCAGAATGAGCTTTTCAGTGAATAGCAGCCAGGCACATTTTAGCTAGTTTTACTTGTAACTGGGGTTGTAAACGGTTTTCAGGCTCAGTACTGCACTCAAAAGATGCAGCCCTGAGGTCTCTCCTGATAGGAGGTAGTTAAGTAGAAATTGACTGCTCAGCTGACCCGGCAGAAGCAAATGTATACCAAAAATGTACCCAGAATGAGCTTTTCAGTGAACAGCAGCCAGGCACATTTTAGCTAGTTTTACTTGTGACTGGGGTTGTAAACGCTTTTCAGGCTCAGTACTGCGCTCAAAAGATGCAGCCCTGAGGTCTCTCCTGATAGGAGGTAGTTAAGTAGAAATTCACTGCTCAGCTGACCCGGCAGAAGCAAATGTATACCAAAAATGTACCCAGAATGAGCTTTTCAGTGAACAGCAGCCAGGCACATTTTAGCTAGTTTTACTTGTAAGTGGGGTTGTAAACGCTTTTCAGGCTCAGTACTGCGCTCAAAAGATGCAGCCCTGAGGTCTCTCCTGATAGGAGGTAGTTAAGTAGAAATTCACTGCTCAGCTGACCCGGCAGAAGCAAATGTATACCAAAAATGTACCCAGAATGAGCTTTTCAGTGAACAGCAGCCAGGCACATTTTAGCTAGTTTTACTTGTAACTGGGGTTGTAAACGCTTTTCAGGCTCAGTACTGCGCTCAAAAGATGCAGCCCTGAGGTCTCTCCTGATAGGGGGTAGTTAAGTAGAAATTCACTGCTCAGCTGACCCGGCAGAAGCAAATGTATACCAAAAATGTACCCAGAATGAGCTTTTCAGTGAACAGCAGCCAGGCACATTTTAGCTAGTTTTACTTGTAAGTGGGGTTGTAAACGCTTTTCAGGCTCTGTACTGCGCTCAAAAGATGCAGCCCTGAGGTCTCTCCTGATAGGAGGTAGTTAAGTAAAAATTCACTGCTCAGCTGACCCGGCAGAAGCAAATGTATACCAAAAATGTACCCAGAATTAGCTTTTCAGTGAACAGCAGCCAGGCACATTTTAGCTAGTTTTACTTGTAAGTGGGGTTGTAAACGCTTTTCAGGCTCAGTACTGCGCTCAAAAGATGCAGCCCTGAGGTCTCTCCTGATAGGAGGTAGTTAAGTAGAAATTCACTGCTCAGCTGACCCGGCAGAAGCAAATGTATACCAAAAATGTACCCAGAATGAGCTTTTCATTGAACAGCAGCCAGGCACATTTTAGCTAGTTTTACTTGTGACTGGGGTTGTAAACGCTTTTCAGGCTCAGTACTGCGCTCAAAAGATGCAGCCCTGAGGTCTCTCCTGATAGGAGGTAGTTAAGTAGAAATTCACTGCTCAGCTGACCCGGCAGAAGCAAATGTATACCAAAAATGTACCCAGAATGAGCTTTTCAGTGAACAGCAGCCAGGCACATTTTAGCTAGTTTTACTTGTAACTGGGGTTGTAAACGCTTTTCAGGCTCAGTACTGCGCTCAAAAGATGCAGCCCTGAGGTCTCTCCTGATAGGGGGTAGTTAAGTAGAAATTCACTGCTCAGCTGACCCGGCAGAAGCAAATGTATACCAAAAATGTACCCAGAATGAGCTTTTCAGTGAACAGCAGCCAGGCACATTTTAGCTAGTTTTACTTGTAAGTGGGGTTGTAAACGCTTTTCAGGCTCAGTACTGCGCTCAAAAGATGCAGCCCTGAGGTCTCTCTTGATAGGAGGTAGTTAAGTAGAAATTTACTGCTCAGCTGACCCGGCAGAAGCAAATGTATACCAAAAATGTACCCAGAATTAGCTTTTCAGTGAACAGCAGCCAGGCACATTTTAGCTAGTTTTACTTGTAAGTGGGGTTGTAAACGCTTTTCAGGCTCAGTACTGCACTCAAAAGATGCAGCCCTGAGGTCTCTCCTGATAGGAGGTAGTTAAGTAGAAATTCACTGCTCAGCTGACCCGGCAGAAGCAAATGTATACCAAAAATGTACCCAGAATGAGCTTTTCAGTGAATAACAGCCAGGCACATTTTAGCTAGTTTTACTTGTAACTGGGGTTGTAAACGGTTTTCAGGCTCAGTACTGCGCTCAAAAGATGCAGCCCTGAGGTCTCTCCTGATAGGAGGTAGTTAAGTAGAAATTCACTGCTCAGCTGACCCGGCAGAAGCAAATGTATACCAAAAATGTACCCAGAATGACCTTTTCAGTGAACAGCAGCCAGGCACATTTTAGCTAGTTTTACTTGTGACTGGGGTTGTAAATGCTTTTCAGGCTCAGTACTGCGCTCAAAAGATGCAGCCCTGAGGTCTCTCCTGATAGGAGGTAGTTAAGTAGAAATTCACTGCTCAGCTGACCCGGCAGAAGCAAATGTATACCAAAAATGTACCCAGAATGAGCTTTTCAGTGAACAGCAGCCAGGCACATTTTAGCTAGTTTTACTTGTAAGTGGGGTTGGAAACGCTTTTCAGGCTCAGTACTGCGCTCAAAAGATGCAGCCCTGAGGTCTCTCCTGATAGGGGGTAGTTAAGTAGAAATTCACTGCTCAGCTGACCCGGCAGAAGCAAATGTATACCAAAAATGTACCCAGAATGAGCTTTTCAGTGAACAGCAGCCAGGCACATTTTAGCTAGTTTTACTTGTAAGTGGGGTTGTAAACGCTTTTCAGGCTCAGTACTGCGCTCAAAAGATGCAGCCCTGAGGTCTCTTCTGATAGGAGGTAGTTAAGTAGAAATTCACTGCTCAGCTGACCCGGCAGAAGCAAATGTATACCAAAAATGTACCCAGAATGAGCTTTTCAGTGAACAGCAGCCAGGCACATTTTAGCTAGTTTTACTTGTAAGTGGGGTTGTAAACGCTTTTCAGGCTCAGTACTGCGCTCAAAAGATGCAGCCCTGAGGTCTCTGCTGATAGGAGGTAGTTAAGTAGAAATTCACTGCTCAGCTGACCCGGCAGAAGCAAATGTATACCAAAAATGTACCCAGAATGAGCTTTTCAGTGAACAGCAGCCAGGCACATTTTAGCTAGTTTTACGTGTAAGTGGGGTTGTAAACGGTTTTCAGGCTCAGTACTGCGCTCAAAAGATGCAGCCCTGAGGTCTCTCCTGATAGGAGGTAGTTAAGTAGAAATTCACTGCTCAGCTGACCGGGCAGAAGCAAATGTATACCAAAAATGTACCCAGAATGAGCTTTTCAGTGAACAGCAGCCAGGCACATTTTAGCTAGTTTACGTGTAAGTGGGGTTGTAAACGGTTTTCAGGCTCAGTACTGCGCTCAAAAGATGCAGCCCTGAGGTCTCTCCTGATAGGAGGTAGTTAAGTAGAAATTCACTGCTCAGCTGACCGGGCAGAAGCAAATGTATACCAAAAATGTACCCAGAATGAGCTTTTCAGTGAACAGCAGCCAGGCACATTTTAGCTAGTTTTACTTGTAAGTGGGGTTGTAAACGTTTTTCAGGCTCAGTACTGCGCTCAAAAGATGCAGCCCTGAGGTCTTTCCTGATAGGAGGTAGTTAAGTAGAAATTCACTGCTCAGCTGACCCGGCAGAAGCAAATGTATACCAAAAATGTACCCAGAATGAGCTTTTCAGTGAATAGCAGCCAGGCACATTTTAGCTAGTTTTACTTGTAACTGGGGTTGTAAACGGTTTTCAGGCTCAGTACTGCGCTCAAAAGATGCAGCCCTGAGGTCTCTCCTGATAGGAGGTAGTTAAGTAGAAATTCACTGCTCAGCTGACCCGGCAGAAGCAAATGTATACCAAAAATGTACCCAGGATGAGCTTTTCAGTGAACAGCAGCCAGGCACATTTTAGCTAGTTTTACTTGTGACTGGGGTTGTAAACGCTTTTCAGGCTCAGTACTGCGCTCAAAAGATGCAGCCCTGAGGTCTCTCCTGATAGGAGGTAGTTAAGTAGAAATTCACTGCTCAGCTGACCCGGCAGAAGCAAATGTATACCAAAAATGTACCCAGAATGAGCTTTTCAGTGAACAGCAGCCAGGCACATTTTAGCTAGTTTTACTTGTAAGTGGGGTTGTAAACGCTTTTCAGGCTCAGTACTGCGCTCAAAAGATGCAGCCCTGAGGTCTCTCTTGATAGGAGGTAGTTAAGTAGAAATTCACTGCTCAGCTGACCCGGCAGAAGCAAATGTCTACCAAAAATGTACCCAGAATTAGCTTTTCAGTGAACAGCAGCCAGGCACATTTTAGCTAGTTTTACTTGTAAGTGGGGTTGTAAACGCTTTTCAGGCTCAGTACTGCACTCAAAAGATGCAGCCCTGAGGTCTCTCCTGATAGGAGGTAGTTAAGTAGAAATTCACTGCTCAGCTGACCCGGCAGAAGCAAATGTATACCAAAAATGTACCCAGAATGAGCTTTTCAGTGAACAGCAGCCAGGCACATTTTAGCTAGTTTTACTTGTAAGTGGGGTTGTAAACGCTTTTCAGGCTCAGTACTGCGCTCAAAAGATGCAGCCCTGGGGTCTCTCCTGATAGGAGGTAGTTAAGTAGAAATTCACTGCTCAGCTGACCCGGCAGAAGCAAATGTATACCAAAAATGTACCCAGAATGAGCTTTTCAGTGAACAGCAGCCAGGCACATTTTAGCTAGTTTTACTTGTAACTGGGGTTGTAAACGCTTTTCAGGCTCAGTACTGCGCTCAAAAGACGCAGCCCTGAGGTCTCTCCTGATAGGGGGTAGTTAAGTAGAACTTCACTGCTCAGCTGACCCGGCAGAAGCAAATGTATACCAAAAATGTACCCAGAATGAGCTTTTCAGTGAACAGCAGCCAGGCACATTTTAGCTAGTTTTACTTGTAAGTGGGGTTGTAAACGCTTTTCAGGCTCTGTACTGCGCTCAAAAGATGCAGCCCTGAGGTCTCTCCTGATAGGAGGTAGTTAAGTAAAAATTCACTGCTCAGCTGACCCGGCAGAAGCAAATGTATACCAAAAATGTACCCAGAATTAGCTTTTCAGTGAACAGCAGCCAGGCACATTTTAGCTAGTTTTACTTGTAAGTGGGGTTGTAAACGCTTTTCAGGCTCAGTACTGCACTCAAAAGATGCAGCCCTGAGGTCTCTCCTGATAGGAGGTAGTTAAGTAGAAATTCACTGCTCAGCCGACCCGGCAGAAGCAAATGTATACCAAAAATGTACCCAGAATGAGCTTTTCAGTGAATAGCAGCCAGGCACATTTTAGCTAGTTTTACTTGTAACTGGGGTTGTAAACAATTTTCAGGCTCAGTACTGCGCTCAAAAGATGCAGTCCTGAGGTCTCTCCTGATAGGAGGTAGTTAAGTAGAAATTCACTGCTCAGCTGACCCGGCAGAAGCAAATGTATACCAAAAATGTACCCAGAATGAGCTTTTCAGTGAACAGCAGCCAGGCACATTTTAGCTAGTTTTACTTGTAAGTGGGGTTGTAAACGCTTTTCAGGCTCAGTACTGCGCTCAAAAGATGCAGCCCTGAGGTCTCTCCTGATAGGAGGTAGTTAAGTAGAAATTCACTGCTCAGCTGACCCGGCAGAAGCAAATGTATACCAAAAATGTACCCAGAATGAGCTTTTCAGTGAACAGCAGCCAGGCACATTTTAGCTAGTTTTACTTGTAACTGGGGTTGTAAACGCTTTTCAGGCTCAGTACTGCGCTCAAAAGATGCAGCCCTGAGGTCTCTCCTGATAGGGGGTAGTTAAGTAGAAATTCACTGCTCAGCTGACCCGGCAGAAGCAAATGTATACCAAAAATGTACCCAGAATGAGCTTTTCAGTGAACAGCAGCCAGGCACATTTTAGCTAGTTTTACTTGTAAGTGGGGTTGTAAACGCTTTTCAGGCTCTGTACTGCGCTCAAAAGATGCAGCCCTGAGGTCTCTCCTGATAGGAGGTAGTTAAGTAAAAATTCACTGCTCAGCTGACCCGGCAGAAGCAAATGTATACCAAAAATGTACCCAGAATTAGCTTTTCAGTGAACAGCAGCCAGGGACATTTTAGCTAGTTTTACTTGTAAGTGGGGTTGTAAACGCTTTTCAGGCTCAGTACTGCACTCAAAAGATGCAGCCCTGAGGTCTCTCCTGATAGGAGGTAGTTAAGTAGAAATTCACTGCTCAGCTGACCCGGCAGAAGCAAATGTATACCAAAAATGTACCCAGAATGAGCTTTTCAGTGAATAGCAGCCAGGCACATTTTAGCTAGTTTTACTTGTAACTGGGGTTGTAAACGGTTTTCAGGCTCAGTACTGCGCTCAAAAGATGCAGCCCTGAGGTCTCTCCTGATAGGAGGTAGTTAAGTAGAAATTCACTGCTCAGCTGACCCGGCAGAAGCAAATGTATACCAAAAATGTACCCAGAATGAGCTTTTCAGTGAACAGCAGCCAGGCACATTTTAGCTAGTTTTACTTGTGACTGGGGTTGTAAACGCTTTTCAGGCTCAGTACTGCGCTCAAAAGATGCAGCCCTGAGGTCTCTCCTGATAGGAGGTAGTTAAGTAGAAATTCACTGCTCAGCTGACCCGGCAGAAGCAAATGTATACCAAAAATGTACCCAGAATGAGCTTTTCAGTGAACAGCAGCCAGGCACATTTTAGCTAGTTTTACTTGTAACTGGGGTTGTAAACGCTTTTCAGGCTCAGTACTGCGCTCAAAAGATGCAGCCCTGAGGTCTCTCCTGATAGGGGGTAGTTAAGTAGAAATTCACTGCTCAGCTGACTCGGCAGAAGCAAATGTATACCAAAAATGTACCCAGAATGAGCTTTTCAGTGAACAGCAGCCAGGCACATTTTAGCTAGTTTTACTTGTAAGTGGGGTTGTAAATGCTTTTCAGGCTCAGTACTGCGCTCAAAAGATGCAGCCCTGAGGTCTCTCTTGATAGGAGGTAGTTAAGTAGAAAGTCACTGCTCAGCTGACCCGGCAGAAGCAAATGTATACCAAAAATGTACCCAGATTTAGCTTTTCAGTGAACAGCAGCCAGGCACATTTTAGCTAGTTTTACTTGTAAGTGGTGTTGTAAACGCTTTTCAGGCTCAGTACTGCACTCAAAAGATGCAGCCCTGAGGTCTCTCCTGATAGGAGGTAGTTAAGTAGAAATTCACTGCTCAGCTGACCCGGCAGAAGCAAATGTATACCAAAAATGTACCCAGAATGAGCTTTTCAGTGAACAGCAGCCAGGCACATTTTAGCTAGTTTTACTTGTAAGTGGGGTTGTAAACGCTTTTCAGGCTCAGTACTGCGCTCAAAAGATGCAGCCCTGAGGTCTCTCCTGATAGGAGGTAGTTAAGTAGAAATTCACTGCTCAGCTGACCCGGCAGAAGCAAATGTATACCAAAAATGTACCCAGAATGAGCTTTTCAGTGAACAGCAGCCAGGCACATTTTAGCTAGTTTTACTTGTAACTGGGGTTGTAAACGCTTTTAAGGCTCAGTACTGCGCTCAAAAGATGCAGCCCTGAGGTCTCTCCTGATAGGGGGTAGTTAAGTAGAAATTCACTGCTCAGCTGACCCGGCAGAAGCAAATGTATACCAAAAATGTACCCAGAATGAGCTTTTCAGTGAACAGCAGCCAGGCACATTTTAGCTAGTTTTACTTGTAAGTGGGGTTGTAAACGCTTTTCAGGCTCTGTACTGCGCTCAAAAGATGCAGCCCTGAGGTCTCTCCTGATAGGAGGTAGTTAAGTAAAAATTCACTGCTCAGCTGACCCGGCAGAAGCAAATGTATACCAAAAATGTACCCAGAATTAGCTTTTCAGTGAACAGCAGCCAGGCACATTTTAGCTAGTTTTACTTGTAAGTGGGGTTGTAAACGCTTTTCAGGCTCAGTACTGCACTCAAAAGATGCAGCCCTGAGGTCTCTCCTGATAGGAGGTAGTTAAGTAGAAATTCACTGCTCAGCTGACCCGGCAGAAGCAAATGTATACCAAAAATTTACCCAGAATGAGCTTTTCAGTGAACAGCAGCCAGGCACATTTTAGCTAGTTTTACTTGTAACTGGGGTTGTAAATGGTTTTCAGGCTCAGTACTGCGCTCAAAAGATGCAGCCCTGAGGTCTCTCCTGATAGGAGGTAGTTAAGTAGAAATTCACTGCTCAGCTGACCCGGCAGAAGCAAATGTATACCAAAAATGTACCCAGAATGAGCTTTTCAGTGAACAGCAGCCAGGCACATTTTAGCTAGTTTTACTTGTGACTGGGGTTGTAAACGCTTTTCAGGCTCAGTACTGCGCTCAAAAGATGCAGCCCTGAGGTCTCTCCTGATAGGGGGTAGTTAAGTAGAAATTCACTGCTCAGCTGACCCGGCAGAAGCAAATGTATACCAAAAATGTACCCAGAATGAGCTTTTCAGTGAACAGCAGCCAGGCACATTTTAGCTAGTTTTACTTGTAAGTGGGGTTGTAAACGCTTTTCAGGCTCTGTACTGCGCTCAAAAGATGCAGCCCTG
Organism: Lissotriton vulgaris; assembly: GCF_964263255.1. Lineage (NCBI taxonomy): Eukaryota > Metazoa > Chordata > Amphibia > Caudata > Salamandridae > Lissotriton > Lissotriton vulgaris. The sequence goes on along the minus strand of NW_028242557.1, from coordinate 101,507 downwards.
AGGTCTCTCCTGATAGGGGGTAGTTAAGTAAAAATTCACTGCTCAGCTGACCCGGCAGAAGCAAATGTATACCAAAAATGTACCCAGAATGAGCTTTTCAGTGAACAGCAGCCAGGCACATTTTAGCTAGTTTTACTTGTAAGTGGAGTTGTAAACGCTTTTCAGGCTCAGTACTGCGCTCAAAAGATGCAGCCCTGAGGTCTCTCCTGATAGGGGGTAGTTAAGTAGAAATTCACTGCTCAGCTGACCCGGCAGAAGCAAATGTATACCAAAAATTTACCCAGAATGAGCTTTTCAGTGAACAGCAGCCAGGCACATTTTAGCTAGTTTTACTTGTAAGTGGGGTTGTAAACGCTTTTCAGGCTCAGTACTGCGCTCAAAAGATGCAGCCCTGAGGTCTCTCCTGATAGGAGGTAGTTAAGTAGAAATTCACTGCTCAGCTGACCCGGCAGAAGCAAATGTATACCAAAAATGTACCCAGAATGAGCTTTTCAGTGAACAGCAGCCAGGCACATTTTAGCTAGTTTTACTTGTGAGTGGGGTTGTAAACGCTTTTCAGGCTCAGTACTGCGCTCAAAAGATGCAGCCCTGACGTCTCTCCTGATAGGAGGTAGTTAAGTAGAAATTCACTGCTCAGCTGACCCGGCAGAAGCAAATGTATACCAAAAATGTACCCAGAATGAGCTTTTCAGTGAACAGCAGCCAGGCACATTTTAGCTAGTTTTACTTGTAAGTGGGGTTGGAAACGCTTTTCAGGCTCAGTACTGCACTCAAAAGATGCAGCCCTGAGGTCTCTCCTGATAGGAGGTAGTTAAGTAGAAATTCACTGCTCAGCTGACCCGGCAGAAGCAAATGTATACCAAAAATGTACCCAGAATTAGCTTTTCAGTGAACAGCAGCCAGGCACATTTTAGCTAGTTTTACTTGTAAGTGGGGTTGTAAACGCTTTTCAGGCTCAGTACTGCGCTCAAAAGATGCAGCCCTGAGGTCTCTCCTGATAGGAGGTAGTTAAGTAGAAATTCACTGCTCAGCTGACCCGGCAGAAGCAAATGTATACCAAAAATGTACCCAGAATGAGCTTTTCAGTGAATAGCAGCCAGGCACATTTTAGCTAGTTTTACTTGTAACTGGGGTTGTAAACGGTTTTCAGGCTCAGTACTGCGCTCAAAAGATGCAGCCCTGAGGTCTCTCCTGATAGGAGGTAGTTAAGTAGAAATTCACTGCTCAGCTGACCCGGCAGAAGCAAATGTATACCAAAAATGTACCCAGAATGAGCTTTTCAGTGAACAGCAGCCAGGCACATTTTAGCTAGTTTTACTTGTGACTGGGGTTGTAAACGCTTTTCAGGCTCAGTACTGCGCTCAAAAGATGCAGCCCTGAGGTCTCTCCTGATAGGAGGTAGTTAAGTAGAAATTCACTGCTCAGCTGACCCGGCAGAAGCAAATGTATACCAAAAATGTACCCAGAATGAGCTTTTCAGTGAACAGCAGCCAGGCACATTTTAGCTAGTTTTACTTGTAACTGGGGTTGTAAACGCTTTTCAGGCTCAGTACTGCGCTCAAAAGATGCAGCCCTGAGGTCTCTCCTGATAGGGGGTAGTTAAGTAGAAATTCACTGCTCAGCTGACCCGGCAGAAGCAAATGTATACCAAAAATGTACCCAGAATGAGCTTTTCAGTGAACAGCAGCCAGGCACATTTTAGCTAGTTTTACTTGTAAGTGGGGTTGTAAACGCTTTTCAGGCTCAGTACTGCGCTCAAAAGATGCAGCCCTGAGGTCTCTCCTGATAGGGGGTAGTTAAGTAGAAATTCACTGCTCAGCTGACCCGGCAGAAGCAAATGTATACCAAAAATGTACCCAGAATGAGCTTTTCAGTGAACAGCAGCCAGGCACATTTTAGCTAGTTTTACTTGTAAGTGGGGTTGTAAACGCTTTTCAGGCTCAGTACTGCGCTCAAAAGATGCAGCCCTGAGGTCTCTCCTGATAGGAGGTAGTTAAGTAGAAATTCACTGCTCAGCTGACCCGGCAGAAGCAAATGTATACCAAAAATGTACCCAGAATTAGCTTTTCAGTGAACAGCAGCCAGTCACATTTTAGCTAGTTTTACTTGTAAGTGGGGTTGTAAACGCTTTTCAGGCTCAGTACTGCACTCAAAAGATGCAGCCCTGAGGTCTCTCCTGATAGGAGGTAGTTAAGTAGAAATTCACTGCTCAACTGACCCAGCAGAAGCAAATGTATACCAAAAATGTACCCAGAATGAGCTTTTCAGTGAATAGCAGCCAGGCACATTTTAGCTAGTTTTACTTGTAACTGGGGTTGTAAACGGTTTTCAGGCTCAGTACTGCGCTCAAAAGATGCAGCCCTGAGGTCTCTCCTGATAGGAGGTAGTTAAGTAGAAATTCACTGCTCAGCTGACCCGGCAGAAGCAAATGTATACCAAAAATGTACCCAGAATGAGCTTTTCAGTGAACAGCAGCCAGGCACATTTTAGCTAGTTTTACTTGTGACTGGGGTTGTAAACGCTTTTCAGGCTCAGTACTGCGCTCAAAAGATGCAGCCCTGATAGGAGGTAGTTAAGTAGAAATTCACTGCTCAGCTGACCCGGCAGAAGCAAATGTATACCAAAAATGTACCCAGAATGAGCTTTTCAGTGAACAGCAGCCAGGCACATTTTAGCTAGTTTTACTTGTAAGTGGGGTTGGAAACGCTTTTCAGGCTCAGTACTGCGCTCAAAAGATGCAGCCCTGAGGTCTCTCCTGATAGGAGATAGTTAAGTAGAAATTCACTGCTCAGCTGACCCGGCAGAAGCAAATGTATACCAAAAATGTACCCAGAATGAGCTTTTCAGTGAACAGCAGCCAGGCACATTTTAGCTAGTTTTACTTGTAAGTGGGGTTGTAAACGCTTTTCAGGCTCAGTACTGCGCTCAAAAGATGCAGCCCTGAGGTCTCTCCTGATAGGAGGTAGTTAAGTAGAAATTCACTGCTCAGCTGACCCGGCAGAAGCAAATGTATACCAAAAATGTACCCAGAATGAGCTTTTCAGTGAACAGCAGCCAGGCACATTTTAGCTAGTTTTACTTGTAAGTGGGGTTGTAAACGCTTTTCAGGCTCAGTACTGCGCTCAAAAGATGCAGCCCTGAGGTCTCTCCTGATAGGAGGTAGTTAAGTAGAAATTCACTGCTCAGCTGACCCGGCAGAAGCAAATGTATACCAAAAATGTACCCAGAATGAGCTTTTCAGTGAACAGCAGCCAGGCACATTTTAGCTAGTTTTACTTGTAAGTGGGGTTGTAAACGCTTTTCAGGCTCAGTACTGCGCTCAAAAGATGCAGCCCTGAGGTCTCTCCTGATAGGGGGTAGTTAAGTAGAAATTCACTGCTCAGCTGACCCGGCAGAAGCAAATGTATACCAAAAATGTACCCAGAATGAGCTTTTCAGTGAACAGCAGCCAGGCACATTTTAGCTAGTTTTACTTGTAAGTGGGGTTGTAAACTCTTTTCAGGCTCAGTACTGCGCTCAAAAGATGCAGCCCTGAGGTCTCCCCTGATAGGAGGTAGTTAAGTAGAAATTCACTGCTCAGCTGACCCGGCAGAAGCAAATGTATACCAAAAATGTACCCAGAATTAGCTTTTCAGTGAACAGCAGCCAGGCACATTTTAGCTAGTTTTACTTGTAAGTGGGGTTGTAAACGCTTTTCAGGCTCAGTACTGCACTCAAAAGATGCAGCCCTGAGGTCTCTCCTGATAGGAGGTAGTTAAGTAGAAATTAACTGCTCAACTGACCCAGCAGAAGCAAATGTATACCAAAAATGTACCCAGAATGAGCTTTTCAGTGAACAGCAGCCAGGCACATTTTAGCTAGTTTTACTTGTGACTGGGGTTGTAAACGCTTTTCAGGCTCAGTACTGCGCTCAAAAGATGCAGCCCTGATAGGAGGTAGTTAAGTAGAAATTCACTGCTCAGCTGACCCGGCAGAAGCAAATGTATACCAAAAATGTACCCAGAATGAGCTTTTCAGTGAACAGCAGCCAGGCACATTTTAGCTAGTTTTACTTGTAAGTGGGGTTGGAAACGCTTTTCAGGCTCAGTACTGCGCTCAAAAGATGCAGCCCTGAGGTCTCTCCTGATAGGAGATAGTTAAGTAGAAATTCACTGCTCAGCTGACCCGGCAGAAGCAAATGTATACCAAAAATGTACCCAGAATGAGCTTTTCAGTGAACAGCAGCCAGGCACATTTTAGCTAGTTTTACTTGTAAGTGGGGTTGTAAACGCTTTTCAGGCTCAGTACTGCGCTCAAAAGATGCAGCCCTGAGGTCTCTCCTGATAGGAGGTAGTTAAGTAGAAATTCACTGCTCAGCTGACCCGGCAGAAGCAAATGTATACCAAAAATGTACCCAGAATGAGCTTTTCAGTGAACAGCAGCCAGGCACATTTTAGCTAGTTTTACTTGTAAGTGGGGTTGTAAACGCTTTTCAGGCTCAGTACTGCGCTCAAAAGATGCAGCCCTGAGGTCTCTCCTGATAGGAGGTAGTTAAGTAGAAATTCACTGCTCAGCTGACCCGGCAGAAGCAAATGTATACCAAAAATGTACCCAGAATGAGCTTTTCAGTGAACAGCAGCCAGGCACATTTTAGCTAGTTTTACTTGTAAGTGGGGTTGTAAACGCTTTTCAGGCTCAGTACTGCGCTCAAAAGATGCAGCCCTGAGGTCTCTCCTGATAGGGGGTAGTTAAGTAGAAATTCACTGCTCAGCTGACCCGGCAGAAGCAAATGTATACCAAAAATGTACCCAGAATGAGCTTTTCAGTGAACAGCAGCCAGGCACATTTTAGCTAGTTTTACTTGTAAGTGGGGTTGTAAACGCTTTTCAGGCTCAGTACTGCGCTCAAAAGATGCAGCCCTGAGGTCTCTCCTGATAGGAGGTAGTTAAGTAGAAATTCACTGCTCAGCTGACCCGGCAGAAGCAAATGTATACCAAAAATGTACCCAGAATTAGCTTTTCAGTGAACAGCAGCCAGGCACATTTTAGCTAGTTTTACTTGTAAGTGGGGTTGTAAACGCTTTTCAGGCTCAGTACTGCACTCAAAAGATGCAGCCCTGAGGTCTCTCCTGATAGGAGGTAGTTAAGTAGAAATTCACTGCTCAGCTGACCCGGCAGAAGCAAATGTATACCAAAAATGTACCCAGAATGAGCTTTTCAGTGAATAGCAGCCAGGCACATTTTAGCTAGTTTTACTTGTAACTGGGGTTGTAAACAGTTTTCAGGCTCAGTACTGCGCTCAAAAGATGCAGCCCTGAGGTCTCTCCTGATAGGAGGTAGTTAAGTAGAAATTCACTGCTCAGCTGACCCGGCAGAAGCAAATGTATACCAAAAATGTACCCAGAATGAGCTTTTCAGTGAACAGCAGCCAGGCACATTTTAGCTAGTTTTACTTGTGACTGGGGTTGTAAACGCTTTTCAGGCTCAGTACTGCGCTCAAAAGATGCAGCCCTGAGGTCTCTCCTGATAGGAGGTAGTTAAGTAGAAATTCACTGCTCAGCTGACCCGGCAGAAGCAAATGTATACCAAAAATGTACCCAGAATGAGCTTTTCAGTGAACAGCAGCCAGGCACATTTTAGCTAGTTTTACTTGTAAGTGGGGTTGGAAACGCTTTTCAGGCTCAGTACTGCGCTCAAAAGATGCAGCCCTGAGGTCTCTCCTGATAGGAGATAGTTAAGTAGAAATTCACTGCTCAGCTGACCCGGAAGAAGCAAATGTATACCAAAAATGTACCCAGAATGAGCTTTTCAGTGAACAGCAGCCAGGCACATTTTAGCTAGTTTTACTTGTAAGTGGGGTTGTAAACGCTTTTCAGGCTCAGTACTGCGCTCAAAAGATGCAGCCCTGAGGTCTCTCCTGATAGGAGGTAGTTAAGTAGACATTCACTGCTCAGCTGACCCGGCAGAAGCAAATGTATACCAAAAATGTACCCAGAATGAGCTTTTCAGTGAACAGCAGCCAGGCACATTTTAGCTAGTTTTACTTGTAAGTGGGGTTGTAAACGCTTTTCAGGCTTAGTACTGCGCTCAAAAGATGCAGCCCTGAGGTCTCTCCTGATAGGAGGTAGTTAAGTGGAAATTCACTGCTCAGCTGACCCGGCAGAAGCAAATGTATACCAAAAATGTACCCAGAATGAGCTTTTCAGTGAACAGCAGCCAGGCACATTTTAGCTAGTTTTACTTGTAAGTGGGGTTGTAAACGCTTTTCAGGCTCAGTACTGCGCTCAAAAGATGCAGCCCTGAGGTCTCTCCTGATAGGGGGTAGTTAAGTAGAAATTCACTGCTCAGCTGACCCGGCAGAAGCAAATGTATACCAAAAATGTACCCAGAATGAGCTTTTCAGTGAACAGCAGCCAGGCACATTTTAGCTAGTTTTACTTGTAAGTGGGGTTGTAAACGCTTTTCAGGCTCAGTACTGCACTTAAAAGATGCAGCCCTGAGGTCTCTCCTGATAGGAGATAGTTAAGTAGAAATTCACTGCTCAGCTGACCCGGCAGAAGCAAATGTATACCATCCGCCGCACCCTAGTACGGCGCCTCAGCAACATCGGCATCCAGGACAAGGCGCTGGAATGGATCATCTCCTTCCTCGACGGAAGAACACAGAGAGTCCGCCTACCACCGTACAAGTCAGAGGCCTCCGAAGTCATCTGCGGCGTCCCCCAAGGATCATCTCTGAGCCCCACCCTCTTCAACGTCTACATGAGCCCCCTCGCGGCCATCATACGCAAACACAACCTCAGCATAATCTCCTACGCCGACGACACCCAGCTGATCCTCTCCCTGACCAACGACCACGCCGCCGCCAGAGCCAACCTGCACGAAGGGATGAAAGAGGTAGCCGAGTGGATGACGACCAGCCGCCTGAAACTGAACTCGGACAAGACAGAGGTCCTCATCCTGGGCTCCTCACCCTCCGCCTGGGACGACTCCTATTGGCCCCCCGCCCTGGGCACCGCACCCAAACCAACTGACCATGCACGAAACCTGGGCGTCATCCTGGACTCCTCCCTCTCCATGACCAGGCAAGTCAACAACGTCTCCGCGGCGTGCTTCAACATCCTACGCATGCTACGGAAGATCTTCTGGTGGATCCCCACCGAGACCAGGAAGACCGTCACCCAGGCACTCGTCACCAGCCGACTGGACTACGGCAACGCCCTCTACGCCGGTACCACCGCCAAGCTCCAGAAGAGACTCCAGCGGATCCAGAACGCCTCAGCCAGACTCATCCTCGACATCCCACGAACCAGTCACATCTCCGGACATCTGAAAGACCTTCACTGGCTCCCCGTCAACAAAAGAATCACCTTCCGCCTCCTCACCCACGCACACAAAGCCCTACACGACCAAGGCCCGAGCTACCTCAACAGCCGAGTCAACTTCTACGCTCCCAAACGCCACCTCCGATCAGCCAACCACGCCCTCGCCGCCGTCCCCCGCATCCGAAGAGCGACTACAGGAGGAAGGTCCTTCTCCTACCTGGCCGCCAAGACCTGGAACTCCCTCCCGACCGACCTGCGCCTGACCCAAGACCACCTCTCCTTCAGGAAGAAGCTGAAGACCTGGATGTTCGAGCAGTAGCGGCACCCCCCCCCCCAGCGCCTTGAGACCCTACGGGTATGTAGCGCGCTTTATAAGTGTCAATGATTGATTGATTGATTGAAAAATGTACCCAGAATGAGCTTTTCAGTGAACAGCAGCCAGGCACATTTTAGCTAGTTTTACTTGTAAGTGGGGTTGTAAACGCTTTTCAGGCTCAGTACTGCGCTCAAAAGATGCAGCCCTGAGGTCTCTCCTGATAGGAGGTAGTTAAGTAGAAATTCACTGCTCAGCTGACCCGGCAGAAGCAAATGTATACCAAAAATGTACCCAGAATGAGCTTTTCAGTGAACAGCAGCCAGGCACATTTTAGCTAGTTTTACTTGTAAGTGGGGTTGTAAACGCTTTTCAGACTCAGTACTGCGCTCAAAAGATGCAGCCCTGAGGTCTCTCCTGATAGGAGGTAGTTAAGTAGAAATTCACTGCTCAGCTGACCCGGCAGAAGGAAATGTATACCAAAAATGTACCCAGAATGAGCTTTTCAGTGAACAGCAGCCAGGCACATTTTAGCTAGTTTTACTTGTAACTGGGGTTGTAAACGCTTTTCAGGCTCAGTACTGCACTCAAAAGATGCAGCCCTGAGGTCTCTCCTAATAGGGGGTAGTTAAGTAGAAATTCACTGCTCAGCTGACCCGGCAGAAGCAAATGTATACCAAAAATTTACCCAGAATGAGCTTTTCAGTGAACAGCAGCCAGGCACATTTTTGCTAGTTTTACTTGTAAGTGGGGTTGTAAACGCTTTTCAGGCTCAGTACTGCGCTCAAAAGATGCAGCCCTGAGGTCTCTCCTGATAGGGGGTAGTTAAGTAGAAATTCACTGCTCAGCTGACCCGGCAGAAGCAAATGTATACCAAAAATGTACCCAGAATGAGCTTTTCAGTGAACAGCAGCCAGGCACATTTTAGCTAGTTTTACTGGTAAGTGGGGTTGTAAACGCTTTTCAGGCTCAGTACTGCGCTCAAAAGATGCAGCCCTGAGGTCTCTCCTGATAGGGGGTAGTTAAGTAGAAATTCACTGCTCAGCTGACCCGGCAGAAGCAAATGTATACCAAAAATGTACCCAGAATGAGCTTTTCAGTGAACAGCAGCCAGGCACATTTTAGCTAGTTTTACTTGTAAGTGGGGTTGTAAACGCTTTTCAGGCTCTGTACTGCGCTCAAAAGATGCAGCCCTGAGGTCTCTCCTGATAGGAGGTAGTTAAGTAAAAATTCACTGCTCAGCTGACCCGGCAGAAGCAAATGTATACCAAAAATGTACCCAGAATTAGCTTTTCAGTGAACAGCAGCCAGGCACATTTTAGCTAGTTTTACTTGTAAGTGGGGTTGTAAACGCTTTTCAGGCTCAGTACTGCACTCAAAAGATGCAGCCCTGAGGTTTCTCCTGATAGGAGGTAGTTAAGTAGAAATTCACTGCTCAGCTGACCCGGCAGAAGCAAATGTATACCAAAAATGTACCCAGAATGAGCTTTTCAGTGAATAGCAGCCAGGCACATTTTAGCTAGTTTTACTTGTAACTGGGGTTGTAAACGGTTTTCAGGCTCAGTACTGCACTCAAAAGATGCAGCCCTGAGGTCTCTCCTGATAGGAGGTAGTTAAGTAGAAATTGACTGCTCAGCTGACCCGGCAGAAGCAAATGTATACCAAAAATGTACCCAGAATGAGCTTTTCAGTGAACAGCAGCCAGGCACATTTTAGCTAGTTTTACTTGTGACTGGGGTTGTAAACGCTTTTCAGGCTCAGTACTGCGCTCAAAAGATGCAGCCCTGAGGTCTCTCCTGATAGGAGGTAGTTAAGTAGAAATTCACTGCTCAGCTGACCCGGCAGAAGCAAATGTATACCAAAAATGTACCCAGAATGAGCTTTTCAGTGAACAGCAGCCAGGCACATTTTAGCTAGTTTTACTTGTAAGTGGGGTTGTAAACGCTTTTCAGGCTCAGTACGGCGCTCAAAAGATGCAGCCCTGAGGTCTCTCCTGATAGGAGGTAGTTAAGTAGAAATTCACTGCTCAGCTGACCCGGCAGAAGCAAATGTATACCAAAAATGTACCCAGAATGAGCTTTTCAGTGAACAGCAGCCAGGCACATTTTAGCTAGTTTTACTTGTAACTGGGGTTGTAAACGCTTTTCAGGCTCAGTACTGCGCTCAAAAGATGCAGCCCTGAGGTCTCTCCTGATAGGGGGTAGTTAAGTAGAAATTCACTGCTCAGCTGACCCGGCAGAAGCAAATGTATACCAAAAATGTACCCAGAATGAGCTTTTCAGTGAACAGCAGCCAGGCACATTTTAGCTAGTTTTACTTGTAAGTGGGGTTGTAAACGCTTTTCAGGCTCTGTACTGCGCTCAAAAGATGCAGCCCTGAGGTCTCTCCTGATAGGAGGTAGTTAAGTAAAAATTCACTGCTCAGCTGACCTGGCAGAAGCAAATGTATACCAAAAATGTACCCAGAATTAGCTTTTCAGTGAACAGCAGCCAGGCACATTTTAGCTAGTTTTACTTGTAAGTGGGGTTGTAAACGCTTTTCAGGCTCAGTACTGCACTCAAAAGATGCAGCCCTGAGGTCTCTCCTGATAGGAGGTAGTTAAGTAGAAATTCACTGCTCAGCTGACCCGGCAGAAGCAAATGTATACCAAAAATGTACCCAGAATGAGCTTTTCAGTGAATAGCAGCCAGGCACATTTTAGCTAGTTTTACTTGTAACTGGGGTTGTAAACGGTTTTCAGGCTCAGTACTGCGCTCAAAAGATGCAGCCCTGAGGTCTCTCCTGATAGGAGGTAGTTAAGTAGAAATTCACTGCTCAGCTGACCCGGCAGAAGCAAATGTATACCAAAAATGTACCCAGAATGAGCTTTTCATTGAACAGCAGCCAGGCACATTTTAGCTAGTTTTACTTGTGACTGGGGTTGTAAACGCTTTTCAGGCTCAGTACTGCGCTCAAAAGATGCAGCCCTGAGGTCTCTCCTGATAGGAGGTAGTTAAGTAGAAATTCACTGCTCAGCTGACCCGGCAGAAGCAAATGTATACCAAAAATGTACCCAGAATGAGCTTTTCAGTGAACAGCAGCCAGGCACATTTTAGCTAGTTTTACTTGTAACTGGGGTTGTAAACGCTTTTCAGGCTCAGTACTGCGCTCAAAAGATGCAGCCCTGAGGTCTCTCCTGATAGGGGGTAGTTAAGTAGAAATTCACTGCTCAGCTGACCCGGCAGAAGCAAATGTATACCAAAAATGTACCCAGAATGAGCTTTTCAGTGAACAGCAGCCAGGCACATTTTAGCTAGTTTTACTTGTAAGTGGGGTTGTAAACGCTTTTCAGGCTCAGTACTGCGCTCAAAAGATGCAGCCCTGAGGTCTCTCTTGATAGGAGGTAGTTAAGTAGAAATTCACTGCTCAGCTGACCCGGCAGAAGCAAATGTATACCAAAAATGTACCCAGAATTAGCTTTTCAGTGAACAGCAGCCAGGCACATTTTAGCTAGTTTTACTTGTAAGTGGGGTTGTAAACGCTTTTCAGGCTCAGTACTGCACTCAAAAGATGCAGCCCTGAGGTCTCTCCTGATAGGAGGTAGTTAAGTAGAAATTCACTGCTCAGCTGACCCGGCAGAAGCAAATGTATACCAAAAATGTACCCAGAATGACCTTTTCAGTGAACAGCAGCCAGGCACATTTTAGCTAGTTTTACTTGTGACTGGGGTTGTAAATGCTTTTCAGGCTCAGTACTGCGCTCAAAAGATGCAGCCCTGAGGTCTCTCCTGATAGGAGGTAGTTAAGTAGAAATTCACTGCTCAGCTGACCCGGCAGAAGCAAATGTATACCAAAAATGTACCCAGAATGAGCTTTTCAGTGAAAAGCAGCCAGGCACATTTTAGCTAGTTTTACTTGTAAGTGGGGTTGGAAACGCTTTTCAGGCTCAGTACTGCGCTCAAAAGATGCAGCCCTGAGGTCTCTCCTGATAGGGGGTAGTTAAGTAGAAATTCACTGCTCAGCTGACCCGGCAGAAGCAAATGTATACCAAAAATGTACCCAGAATGAGCTTTTCAGTGAACAGCAGCCAGGCACATTTTAGCTAGTTTTACTTGTAAGTGGGGTTGTAAACGCTTTTCAGGCTCAGTACTGCGCTCAAAAGATGCAGCCCTGAGGTCTCTTCTGATAGGAGGTAGTTAAGTAGAAATTCACTGCTCAGCTGACCCGGCAGAAGCAAATGTATACCAAAAATGTACCCAGAATGAGCTTTTCAGTGAACAGCAGCCAGGCACATTTTAGCTAGTTTTACGTGTAAGTGGGGTTGTAAACGGTTTTCAGGCTCAGTACTGCGCTCAAAAGATGCAGCCCTGAGGTCTCTCCTGATAGGAGGTAGTTAAGTAGAAATTCACTGCTCAGCTGACCGGGCAGAAGCAAATGTATACCAAAAATGTACCCAGAATGAGCTTTTCAGTGAACAGCAGCCAGGCACATTTTAGCTAGTTTTACGTGTAAGTGGGGTTGTAAACGGTTTTCAGGCTCAGTACTGCGCTCAAAAGATGCAGCCCTGAGGTCTCTCCTGATAGGAGGTAGTTAAGTAGAAATTCACTGCTCAGCTGACCGGGCAGAAGCAAATGTATACCAAAAATGTACCCAGAATGAGCTTTTCAGTGAACAGCAGCCAGGCACATTTTAGCTAGTTTTACTTGTAAGTGGGGTTGTAAACGCTTTTCAGGCTCAGTACTGCGCTCAAAAGATGCAGCCCTGAGGTCTCTCCTGATAGGAGGTAGTTAAGTAGAAATTCACTGCTCAGCTGACCCGGCAGAAGCAAATGTATACCAAAAATGTACCCAGAATGAGCTTTTCAGTGAATAGCAGCCAGGCACATTTTAGCTAGTTTTACTTGTAACTGGGGTTGTAAACGGTTTTCAGGCTCAGTACTGCGCTCAAAAGATGCAGCCCTGAGGTCTCTCCTGATAGGAGGTAGTTAAGTAGAAATTCACTGCTCAGCTGACCCGGCAGAAGCAAATGTATACCAAAAATGTACCCAGAATGAGCTTTTCAGTGAACAGCAGCCAGGCACATTTTAGCTAGTTTTACTTGTAACTGGGGTTGTAAACACTTTTCAGGCTCAGTACTGCGCTCAAAAGATGCAGCCCTGAGGTCTCTCCTGATAGGGGGTAGTTAAGTAGAAATTCACTGCTCAGCTGACCCGGCAGAAGCAAATGTATACCAAAAATGTACCCAGAATGAGCTTTTCAGTGAACAGCAGCCAGGCACATTTTAGCTAGTTTTACTTGTAAGTGGGGTTGTAAACGCTTTTCAGGCTCAGTACTGCGCTCAAAAGATGCAGCCCTGAGGTCTCTCTTGATAGGAGGTAGTTAAGTAGAAATTCACTGCTCAGCTGACCCGGCAGAAGCAAATGTATACCAAAAATGTACCCAGAATTAGCTTTTCAGTGAACAGCAGCCAGGCACATTTTAGCTAGTTTTACTTGTAAGTGGGGTTGTAAACGCTTTTCAGGCTCAGTACTGCGCTCAAAAGATGCAGCCCTGAGGTCTCTCCTGATAGGGGGTAGTTAAGTAGAAATTCACTGCTCAGCTGACCCGGCAGAAGCAAATGTATACCAAAAATGTACCCAGAATGAGCTTTTCAGTGAACAGCAGCCAGGCACATTTTAGCTAGTTTTACTTGTAAGTGGGGTTGTAAACGCTTTTCAGGCTCAGTGCTGCGCTCAAAAGATGCAGCCCTGAGGTCTCTCCTGATAGGAGGTAGTTAAGTAGAAATTCACTGCTCAGCTGACCCGGCAGAAGCAAATGTATACCAAAAATGTACCCAGAATGAGCTTTTCAGTGAACAGCAGCCAGGCACATTTTAGCTAGTTTTACGTGTAAGTGGGGTTGTAAACGGTTTTCAGGCTCAGTACTGCGCTCAAAAGATGCAGCCCTGAGGTCTCTCCTGATAGGAGGTAGTTAAGTAGAAATTCACTGCTCAGCTGACCGGGCAGAAGCAAATGTATACCAAAAATGTACCCAGAATGAGCTTTTCAGTGAACAGCAGCCAGGCACATTTTAGCTAGTTTTACGTGTAAGTGGGGTTGTAAACGGTTTTCAGGCTCAGTACTGCGCTCAAAAGATGCAGCCCTGAGGTCTCTTCTGATAGGAGGTAGTTAAGTAGAAATTAACTGCTCAGCTGACCCGGCAGAAGCAAATGTATACCAAAAATGTACCCAGAATGAGCTTTTCAGTGAACAGCAGCCAGGCACATTTTAGCTAGTTTTACGTGTAAGTGGGGTTGTAAACGGTTTTCAGGCTCAGTACTGCGCTCAAAAGATGCAGCCCTGAGGTCTCTCCTGATAGGAGGTAGTTAAGTAGAAATTCACTGCTCAGCTGACCGGGCAGAAGCAAATGTATACCAAAAATGTACCCAGAATGAGCTTTTCAGTGAACAGCAGCCAGGCACATTTTAGCTAGTTTTACTTGTAAGTGGGGTTGTAAACGCTTTTCAGGCTCAGTACTGCGCTCAAAAGATGCAGCCCTGAGGTCTCTCCTGATAGGAGGTAGTTAAGTAGAAATTCACTGCTCAGCTGACCCGGCAGAAGCAAATGTATACCAAAAATGTACCCAGAATGAGCTTTTCAGTGAATAGCAGCCAGGCACATTTTAGCTAGTTTTACTTGTAACTGGGGTTGTAAACGGTTTTCAGGCTCAGTACTGCGCTCAAAAGATGCAGCCCTGAGGTCTCTCCTGATAGGAGGTAGTTAAGTAGAAATTCACTGCTCAGCTGACCCGGCAGAAGCAAATGTATACCAAAAATGTACCCAGAATGAGCTTTTCAGTGAACAGCAGCCAGGCACATTTTAGCTAGTTTTACTTGTAACTGGGGTTGTAAACACTTTTCAGGCTCAGTACTGCGCTCAAAAGATGCAGCCCTGAGGTCTCTCCTGATAGGGGGTAGTTAAGTAGAAATTCACTGCTCAGCTGACCTGGCAGAAGCAAATGTATACCAAAAATGTACCCAGAATGAGCTTTTCAGTGAACAGCAGCCAGGCACATTTTAGCTAGTTTTACTTGTAAGTGGGGTTGTAAACGCTTTTCAGGCTCAGTACTGCGCTCAAAAGATGCAGCCCTGAGGTCTCTCTTGATAGGAGGTAGTTAAGTAGAAATTCACTGCTCAGCTGACCCGGCAGAAGCAAATGTATACCAAAAATGTACCCAGAATTAGCTTTTCAGTGAACAGCAGCCAGGCACATTTTAGCTAGTTTTACTTGTAAGTGGGGTTGTAAACGCTTTTCAGGCTCAGTACTGCGCTCAAAAGATGCAGCCCTGAGGTCTCTCCTGATAGGGGGTAGTTAAGTAGAAATTCACTGCTCAGCTGACCCGGCAGAAGCAAATGTATACCAAAAATGTACCCAGAATGAGCTTTTCAGTGAACAGCAGCCAGGCACATTTTAGCTAGTTTTACTTGTAAGTGGGGTTGTAAACGCTTTTCAGGCTCAGTACTGCGCTCAAAAGATGCAGCCCTGAGGTCTCTCCTGATAGGAGGTAGTTAAGTAGAAATTCACTGCTCAGCTGACCGGGCAGAAGTAAATGTATACCAAAAATGTACCCAGAATGAGCTTTTCAGTGAACAGCAGCCAGGCACATTTTAGCTAGTTTTACGTGTAAGTGGGGTTGTAAACGGTTTTCAGGCTCAGTACTGCGCTCAAAAGATGCAGCCCTGAGGTCTCTCCTGATAGGAGGTAGTTAAGTAGAAATTCACTGCTCAGCTTACCGGGCAGAAGCAAATGTATACCAAAAATGTACCCAGAATGAGCTTTTCAGTGAACAGCAGCCAGGCACATTTTAGCTAGTTTTACTTGTAAGTGGGGTTGTAAACGCTTTTCAGGCTCAGTACTGCGCTCAAAAGATGCAGCCCTGAGGTCTCTCCTGATAGGAGGTAGTTAAGTAGAAATTCACTGCTCAGCTGACCCGGAAGAAGCAAATGTATACCAAAAATGTACCCAGAATGAGCTTTTCAGTGAATAGCAGCCAGGCACATTTTAGCTAGTTTTACTTGTAACTGGGGTTGTAAACGGTTTTCAGGCTCAGTACTGCGCTCAAAAGATGCAGCCCTGAGGTCTCTCCTGATAGGAGGTAGTTAAGTAGAAATTCACTGCTCAGCTGACCCGGCAGAAGCAAATGTATACCAAAAATGTACCCAGGATGAGCTTTTCAGTGAACAGCAGCCAGGCACATTTTAGCTAGTTTTACTTGTGACTGGGGTTGTAAACGCTTTTCAGGCTCAGTACTGCGCTCAAAAGATGCAGCCCTGAGGTCTCTCCTGATAGGAGGTAGTTAAGTAGAAATTCACTGCTCAGCTGACCCGGCAGAAGCAAATGTATACCAAAAATGTACCCAGAATGAGCTTTTCAGTGAACAGCAGCCAGGCACATTTTAGCTAGTTTTACTTGTAAGTGGGGTTGTAAACGCTTTTCAGGCTCAGTACTGCGCTCAAAAGATGCAGCCCTGGGGTCTCTCCTGATAGGAGGTAGTTAAGTAGAAATTCACTGCTCAGCTGACCCGGCAGAAGCAAATGTATACCAAAAATGTACCCAGAATGAGCTTTTCAGTGAACAGCAGCCAGGCACATTTTAGCTAGTTTTACTTGTAACTGGGGTTGTAAATGCTTTTCAGGCTCAGTACTGCGCTCAAAAGATGCAGCCCTGAGGTCTCTCCTGATAGGGGGTAGTTAAGTAGAAATTCACTGCTCAGCTGACCCGGCAGAAGCAAATGTATACCAAAAATGTACCCAGAATGAGCTTTTCAGTGAACAGCAGCCAGGCACATTTTAGCTAGTTTTACTTGTAAGTGGGGTTGTAAACGCTTTTCAGGCTCAGTACTGCGCTCAAAAGATGCAGCCCTGAGGTCTCTCCTGATAGGGGGTAGTTAAGTAGAAATTCACTGCTCAGCTGACCCGGCAGAAGCAAATGTATACCAAAAATTTACCCAGAATGAGCTTTTCAGTGAACAGCAGCCAGGCACATTTTAGCTAGTTTTACTTGTAAGTGGGGTTGTAAACGCTTTTCAGGCTCAGTACTGCGCTCAAAAGATGCAGCCCTGAGGTCTCTCCTGATAGGAGGTAGTTAAGTAGAAATTCACTGCTCAGCTGACCCGGCAGAAGCAAATGTATACCAAAAATGTACCCAGAATTAGCTTTTCAGTGAACAGCAGCCAGGCACATTTTAGCTAGTTTTACTTGTAAGTGGGGTTGTAAACGCTTTTCAGGCTCAGTACTGCGCTCAAAAGATGCAGCCCTGAGGTCTCTCCTGATAGGAGGTAGTTAAGTAGAAATTCACTACTCAGCTGACCCGGCAGAAGCAAATGTATACCAAAAATGTACCCAGAATGAGCTTTTCAGTGAACAGCAGCCAGGTACATTTTAGCTAGTTTTACTTGTAAGTGGGGTTGTAAACGCTTTTCAGGCTCTGTACTGCGCTCAAAAGATGCAGCCCTGAGGTCTCTCCTGATAGGAGGTAGTTAAGTAAAAATTCACTGCTCAGCTGACCCGGCAGAAGCAAATGTATACCAAAAATGTACCCAGAATTAGCTTTTCAGTGAACAGCAGCCAGGCACATTTTAGCTAGTTTTACTTGTAAGTGGGGTTGTAAACGCTTTTCAGGCTCAGTACTGCGCTCAAAAGATGCAGCCCTGAGGTCTCTCCTGATAGGAGGTAGTTAAGTAGAAATTCACTGCTCAGCTGACCCGGCAGAAGCAAATGTATACCAAAAATGTACCCAGAATGAGCTTTTCAGTGAATAGCAGCCAGGCACATTTTAGCTAGTTTTACTTGTAACTGGGGTTGTAAACAATTTTCAGGCTCAGTACTGCGCTCAAAAGATGCAGTCCTGAGGTCTCTCCTGATAGGAGGTAGTTAAGTAGAAATTCACTGCTCAGCTGACCCGGCAGAAGCAAATGTATACCAAAAATGTACCCAGAATGAGCTTTTCAGTGAACAGCAGCCAGGCACATTTTAGCTAGTTTTACTTGTAAGTGGGGTTGTAAACGCTTTTCAGGC
The DNA here is from genome assembly GCF_964263255.1 of Lissotriton vulgaris. NCBI lineage: Eukaryota > Metazoa > Chordata > Amphibia > Caudata > Salamandridae > Lissotriton > Lissotriton vulgaris. The sequence goes on along the minus strand of NW_028242557.1, from coordinate 83,861 downwards.
TCAGTACTGCGCTCAAAAGATGCAGCCCTGAGGTCTCTCCTGATAGTAGGTAGTTAAGTAGAAATTCACTGCTCAGCTGACCCGGCAGAAGCAAATGTATACCAAAAATGTACCCAGAATGAGCTTTTCAGTGAACAGCAGCCAGGCACATTTTAGCTAGTTTTACTTGTAACTGGGGTTGTAAACGCTTTTCAGGCTCAGTACTGCGCTCAAAAGATGCAGCCCTGAGGTCTCTCCTGATAGGGGGTAGTTAAGTAGAAATTCACTGCTCAGCTGACCCGGCAGAAGCAAATGTATACCAAAAATGTACCCAGAATGAGCTTTTCAGTGAACAGCAGCCAGGCACATTTTAGCTAGTTTTACTTGTAAGTGGGGTTGTAAACGCTTTTCAGGCTCTGTACTGCGCTCAAAAGATGCAGCCCTGAGGTCTCTCCTGATAGGAGGTAGTTAAGTAAAAATTCACTGCTCAGCTGACCCGGCAGAAGCAAATGTATACCAAAAATGTACCCAGAATTAGCTTTTCAGTGAACAGCAGCCAGGCACATTTTAGCTAGTTTTACTTGTAAGTGGGGTTGTAAACGCTTTTCAGGCTCAGTACTGCGCTCAAAAGATGCAGCCCTGAGGTCTCTCCTGATAGGAGGTAGTTAAGTAGAAATTCACTGCTCAGCTGACCCGGCAGAAGCAAATGTATACCAAAAATGTACCCAGAATGAGCTTTTCAGTGAATAGCAGCCAGGCACATTTTAGCTAGTTTTACTTGTAACTGGGGTTGTAAACGGTTTTCAGGCTCAGTACTGCGCTCAAAAGATGCAGCCCTGAGGTCTCTCCTGATAGGAGGTAGTTAAGTAGAAATTCACTGCTCAGCTGACCCGGCAGAAGCAAATGTATACCAAAAATGTACCCAGAATGAGCTTTTCAGTGAACAGCAGCCAGGCACATTTTAGCTAGTTTTACTTGTGACTGGGGTTGTAAACGCTTTTCAGGCTCAGTACTGCGCTCAAAAGATGCAGCCCTGAGGTCTTTCCTGATAGGAGGTAGTTAAGTAGAAAATTCACTGCTCAGCTGACCCGGCAGAAGCAAATGTATACCAAAAATGTACCCAGAATGAGCTTTTCAGTGAACAGCAGCCAGGCACATTTTAGCTAGTTTTACTTGTAACTGGGGTTGTAAACGCTTTTCAGGCTCAGTACTGCGCTCAAAAGATGCAGCCCTGAGGTCTCTCCTGATAGGGGGTAGTTAAGTAGAAATTCACTGCTCAGCCGACCCGGCAGAAGCAAATGTATACCAAAAATGTACCCAGAATGAGCTTTTCAGTGAACAGCAGCCAGGCACATTTTAGCTAGTTTTACTTGTAAGTGGGGTTGTAAATGCTTTTCAGGCTCAGTACTGCGCTCAAAAGATGCAGCCCTGAGGTCTCTCTTGATAGGAGGTAGTTAAGTAGAAATTCACTGCTCAGCTGACCCGGCAGAAGCAAATGTATACCAAAAATGTACCCAGAATTAGCTTTTCAGTGAACAGCAGCCAGGCACATTTTAGCTAGTTTTACTTGTAAGTGGGGTTGTAAACGCTTTTCAGGCTCAGTACTGCACTCAAAAGATGCAGCCCTGAGGTCTCTCCTGATAGGAGGTAGTTAAGTAGAAATTCACTGCTCAGCTGACCCGGCAGAAGCAAATGTATACCAAAAATGTACCCAGAATGAGCTTTTCAGTGAACAGCAGCCAGGCACATTTTAGCTCGTTTTACTTGTAAGTGGGGTTGTAAACGCTTTTCAGGCTCAGTACTGCGCTCAAAAGATGCAGCCCTGAGGTCTCTCCTGATAGGAGGTAGTTAAGTAGAAATTCACTGCTCAGCTGACCCGGCAGAAGCAAATGTATACCAAAAATGTACCCAGAATGAGCTTTTCAGTGAACAGCAGCCAGGCACATTTTAGCTAGTTTTACTTGTAACTGGGGTTGTAAACGCTTTTCAGGCTCAGTACTGCGCTCAAAAGATGCAGCCCTGAGGTCTCTCCTGATAGGGGGTAGTTAAGTAGAAATTCACTGCTCAGCTGACCCGGCAGAAGCAAATGTATACCAAAAATGTACCCAGAATGAGCTTTTCAGTGAACAGCAGCCAGGCACATTTTAGCTAGTTTTACTTGTAAGTGGGGTTGTAAACGCTTTTCAGGCTCTGTACTGCGCTCAAAAGATGCAGCCCTGAGGTCTCTCCTGATAGGAGGTAGTTAAGTAAAAATTCACTGCTCAGCTGACCCGGCAGAAGCAAATGTATACCAAAAATGTACCCAGAATGAGCTTTTCAGTGAACAGCAGCCAGGCACATTTTAGCTAGTTTTACTTGTAACTGGGGTTGTAAACGGTTTTCAGGCTCAGTACTGCGCTCAAAAGATGCAGCCCTGAGGTCTCTCCTGATAGGAGGTAGTTAAGTAGAAATTCACTGCTCAGCTGACCCGGCAGAAGCAAATGTATACCAAAAATGTACCCAGAATGAGCTTTTCAGTGAACAGCAGCCAGGCACATTTTAGCTAGTTTTACTTGTGACTGGGGTTGTAAACGCTTTTCAGGCTCAGTACTGCGCTCAAAAGATGCAGCCCTGAGGTCTCTCCTGATAGGGGGTAGTTAAGTAGAAATTCACTGCTCAGCTGACCCGGCAGAAGCAAATGTATACCAAAAATGTACCCAGAATGAGCTTTTCAGTGAACAGCAGCCAGGCACATTTTAGCTAGTTTTACTTGTAAGTGGGGTTGTAAACGCTTTTCAGGCTCTGTACTGCGCTCAAAAGATGCAGCCCTGAGGTCTCTCCTGATAGGAGGTAGTTAAGTAAAAATTCACTGCTCAGCTGACCCGGCAGAAGCAAATGTATACCAAAAATGTACCCAGAATTAGCTTTTCAGTGAACAGCAGCCAGGCACATTTTAGCTAGTTTTATTCGTAAGTGGGGTTGTAAACGCTTTTCAGGCTCAGTACTGCACTCAAAAGATGCAGCCCTGAGGTCTCTCCTGGTAGGAGGTAGTTAAGTAGAAATTCACTGCTCAGCTGACACGGCAGAAGCAAATGTATACCAAAAATGTACCCAGAATGAGCTTTTCAGTGAATAGCAGCCAGGCACATTTTAGCTAGTTTTACTTGTAACTGGGGTTGTAAACGGTTTTCAGGCTCAGTACTGCGCTCAAAAGATGCAGCCCTGAGGTCTCTCCTGATAGGAGGTAGTTAAGTAGAAATTCACTGCTCAGCTGACCCGGCAGAAGCAAATGTATACCAAAAATGTACCCAGAATGAGCTTTTCAGTGAACAGCAGCCAGGCACATTTTAGCTAGTTTTACTTGTGACTGGGGTTGTAAACGCTTTTCAGGCTCAGTACTGCGCTCAAAAGATGCAGCCCTGAGGTCTCTCCTGATAGGAGGTAGTTAAGTAGAAATTCACTGCTCAGCTGACCCGGCAGAAGCAAATGTATACCAAAAATGTACCCAGAATGAGCTTTTCAGTGAACAGCAGCCAGGCACATTTTAGCTAGTTTTACTTGTAACTGGGGTTGTAAACGCTTTTCAGGCTCAGTACTGCGCTCAAAAGATGCAGCCCTGAGGTCTCTCCTGATAGGGGGTAGATAAGTAGAAATTCACTGCTCAGCTGACCCGGCAGAAGCAAATGTATACCAAAAATGTACCCAGAATGAGCTTTTCAGTGAACAGCAGCCAGGCACATTTTAGCTAGTTTTACTTGTAAGTGGGGTTGTAAACGCTTTTCAGGCTCAGTACTGCGCTCAAAAGATGCAGCCCTGAGGTCTCTCCTGATAGGAGGTAGTTAAGTAGAAATTCACTGCTCAGCTGACCCGGCAGAAGCAAATGTATACCAAAAATGTACCCAGAATTAGCTTTAAAGTGAACAGCAGCCAGGCACATTTTAGCTAGTTTTACTTGTAAGTGGGGTTGTAAACGCTTTTCAGGCTCAGTACTGCACTCAATAGATGCAGCCCTGAGGTCTCTCCTGATAGGAGGTAGTTAAGTAGAAATTCACTGCTCAGCTGACCCGGCAGAAGCAAATGTATACCAAAAATGTACCCAGAATGAGCTTTTCAGTGAACAGCAGCCAGGCACATTTTAGCTAGTTTTACTTGTAAGTGGGGTTGTAAACGCTTTTCAGGCTCAGTACTGCGCTCAAAAGATGCAGCCCTGAGGTCTCTCCTGATAGGAGGTAGTTAAGTAGAAATTCACTGCTCAGCTGACCCGGCAGAAGCAAATGTATACCAAAAATGTACCCAGAATGAGCTTTTCAGTGAACAGCAGCCAGGCACATTTTAGCTAGTTTTACTTGTAAGTGGGGTTGTAAACGCTTTTCAGGCTCTGTACTGCGCTCAAAAGATGCAGCCCTGAGGTCTCTCCTGATAGGAGGTAGTTAAGTAAAAATTCACTGCTCAGCTGACCCGGCAGAAGCAAATGTATACCAAAAATGTACCCAGAATGAGCTTTTCAGTGAACAGCAGCCAGGCACATTTTAGCTAGTTTTACTTGTAAGTGGGGTTGTAAACGCTTTTCAGGCTCAGTACTGCACTCAAAAGATGCAGCCCTGAGGTCTCTCCTGATAGGAGGTAGTTAAGTAGAAATTCACTGCTCAGCTGACCCGGCAGAAGCAAATGTATACCAAAAATGTACCCAGAATGAGCTTTTCAGTGAACAGCAGCCAGGCACATTTTAGCTAGTTTTACTTGTGACTGGGGTTGTAAACGCTTTTCAGGCTCAGTACTGCGCTCAAAAGATGCAGCCCTGAGGTCTCTCCTGATAGGAGGTAGTTAAGTAGAAATTCACTGCTCAGCTGACCCGGCAGAAGCAAATGTATACCAAAAATGTACCCAGAATGAGCTTTTCAGTGAACAGCAGCCAGGCACATTTTAGCTAGTTTTACTTGTAAGTGGGGTTGTAAACGCTTTTCAGGCTCAGTACTGCGCTCAAAAGATGCAGCCCTGAGGTCTCTCCTGATAGGAGGTAGTTAAGTAGAAATTCACTGCTCAGCTGACCCGGCAGAAGCAAATGTATACCAAAAATGTACCCAGAATGAGCTTTTCAGTGAACAGCAGCCAGGCACATTTTAGCTAGTTTTACTTGTAACTGGGGTTGTAAACGCTTTTCAGGCTCAGTACTGCGCTCAAAAGATGCAGCCCTGAGGTCTCTCCTGATAGGGGGTAGTTAAGTAGAAATTCACTGCTCAGCTGACCCGGCAGAAGCAAATGTATACCAAAAATGTACCCAGAATGAGCTTTTCAGTGAACAGCAGCCAGGCACATTTTAGCTAGTTTTACTTGTAAGTGGGGTTGTAAACGCTTTTCAGGCTCTGTACTGCGCTCAAAAGATGCAGCCCTGAGGTCTCTCCTGATAGGAGGTAGTTAAGTAAAAATTCACTGATCAGCTGACCCGGCAGAAGCAAATGTATACCAAAAATGTACCCAGAATGACCTTTTCAGTGAACAGCAGCCAGGCACATTTTAGCTAGTTTTACTTGTGACTGGGGTTGTAAATGCTTTTCAGGCTCAGTACTGCGCTCAAAAGATGCAGCCCTGAGGTCTCTCCTGATAGGAGGTAGTTAAGTAGAAATTCACTGCTCAGCTGACCCGGCAGAAGCAAATGTATACCAAAAATGTACCCAGAATGAGCTTTTCAGTGAACAGCAGCCAGGCACATTTTAGCTAGTTTTACTTGTAAGTGGGGTTGGAAACGCTTTTCAGGCTCAGTACTGCGCTCAAAAGATGCAGCCCTGAGGTCTCTCCTGATAGGAGATAGTTAAGTAGAAATTCACTGCTCAGCTGACCCGGCAGAAGCAAATGTATACCAAAAATGTACCCAGAATGAGCTTTTCAGTGAACAGCAGCCAGGCACATTTTAGCTAGTTTTACTTGTAAGTGGGGTTGTAAACGCTTTTCAGGCTCAGTACTGCGCTCAAAAGATGCAGCCCTGAGGTCTCTCCTGATAGGGGGTAGTTAAGTAGAAATTCACTGCTCAGCTGACCCGGCAGAAGCAAATGTATACCAAAAATGTACCCAGAATGAGCTTTTCAGTGAACAGCAGCCAGGCACATTTTAGCTAGTTTTACTTGTAAGTGGGGTTGTAAACGCTTTTCAGGCTCAGTACTGCGCTCAAAAGATGCAGCCCTGAGGTCTCTCCTGATAGGGGGTAGTTAAGTAGAAATTCACTGCTCAGCTGACCCGGCAGAAGCAAATGTATACCAAAAATGTACCCAGAATGAGCTTTTCAGTGAACAGCAGCCAGGCACATTTTAGCTAGTTTTACTTGTAAGCGGGGTTGTAAACGCTTTTCAGGCTCAGTACTGCACTCAAAAGATGCAGCCCTGAGGTCTCTCCTGATAGGAGGTAGTTAAGTAGAAATTCACTGCTCAGCTGACCCGGCAGAAGCAAATGTATACCAAAAATGTACCCAGAATTAGCTTTTCAGTGAACAGCAGCCAGGCACATTTTATCTAGTTTTACTTGTAAGTGGGGTTGTAAACGCTTTTCAGGCTCAGTACTGCACTCAAAAGATGCAGCCCTGAGGTCTCTCCTGATAGGAGGTAGTTAAGTAGAAATTCACTGCTCAGCTGACCCGGCAGAAGCAAATGTATACCAAAAATATACCCAGAATGAGCTTTTCAGTGAATAGCAGCCAGTCACATTTTAGCTAGTTTTACTTGTAACTGGGGTTGTAAACGGTTTTCAGGGTCAGTACTGCGCTCAAAAGATGCAGCCCTGAGGTCTCTCCTGATAGGAGGTAGTTAAGTAGAAATTCACTGCTCAGCTGACCCGGCAGAAGCAAATGTATACCAAAAATGTACCCAGAATGAGCTTTTCAGTGAACAGCAGCCAGGCACATTTTAGCTAGTTTTACTTGTGACTGGGGTTGTAAACGCTTTTCAGGCTCAGTACTGCGCTCAAAAGATGCAGCCCTGAGGTCTCTCCTGATAGGAGGTAGTTAAGTAGAAATTCACTGCTCAGCTGACCCGGCAGAAGCAAATGTATACCAAAAATGTACCCAGAATGAGCTTTTCAGTGAACAGCAGCCAGGCACATTTTAGCTAGTTTTACTTGTAAGTGGGGTTGGAAACGCTTTTCAGGCTCAGTACTGCGCTCAAAAGATGCAGCCCTGAGGTCTCTCCTGATAGGAGATAGTTAAGTAGAAATTCACTGCTCAGCTGACCCGGCAGAAGCAAATGTATACCAAAAATGTACCCGAAATGGCTTTTCAGTGAACAGCAGCCAGGCACATTTTAGCTAGTTTTACTTGTAAGTGGGGTTGTAAACGCTTTTCAGGCTCAGTACTGCGCTCAAAAGATGCAGCCCTGAGGTCTCTCCTGATAGGAGGTAGTTAAGTAGAAATTCACTGCTCAGCTGACCCGGCAGAAGCAAATGTATACCAAAAATGTACCCAGAATGAGCTTTTCAGTGAACAGCAGCCAGGCACATTTTAGCTAGTTTTACTTGTAAGTGGGGCTGTAAACGCTTTTCAGGCTCAGTACTGCGCTCAAAAGATGCAGCCCTGAGGTCTTTCCTGATAGGAGGTAGTTAAGTAGAAATTCACTGCTCAGCTGACCAGGCAGAAGCAAATGTATACCAAAAATGTACCCAGAAGGAGCTTTTCAGTGAACAGCAGCCAGGCACATTTTAGCTAGTTTTACTTGTAACTGGGGTTGTAAACGCTTTTCAGGCTCAGTACTGCGCTCAAAAGATGCAGCCCTGAGGTCTCTCCTGATAGGGGGTAGTTAAGTAGAAATTCACTGCTCAGCTGACCCGGCAGAAGCAAATGTATACCAAAAATTTACCCAGAATGAGCTTTTCAGTGAACAGCAGCCAGGCACATTTTAGCTAGTTTTACTTGTAAGTGGGTTTGTAAACGCTTTTCAGGCTCAGTACTGCGCTCAAAAGATGCAGCCCTGAGGTCTCTCCTGATAGGGGGTAGTTAAGTAGAAATTCACTGCTCAGCTGACCAGGCAGAAGCAAATGTATACCAAAAATGTACCCAGAATGAGCTTTTCAGTGAACAGCAGCCAGGCACATTTTAGCTAGTTTTACTTGTAAGTGGGGTTGTAAACGCTTTTCAGGCTCAGTACTGCGCTCAAAAGATGCAGCCCTGAGGTCTCTCCTGATAGGAGGTAGTTAAGTAGAAATTCACTGCTCAGCTGACCCGGCAGAAGCAAATGTATACCAAAAATGTACCCAGAATGAGCTTTTCAGTGAACAGCAGCCAGGCACATTTTAGCTAGTTTTACTTGTGACTGGGGTTGTAAACGCTTTTCAGGCTCAGTACTGCGCTCAAAAGATGCAGCCCTGAGGTCTCTCCTGATAGGAGATAGTTAAGTAGAAATTCACTGCTCAGCTGACCCGGCAGAAGCAAATGTATACCAAAAATGTACCCAGAATGAGCTTTTCAGTGAACAGCAGCCAGGCACATTTTAGCTAGTTTACTTGTAAGTGGGGTTGTAAACGCTTTTCAGGCTCAGTACTGCGCTCAAAAGATGCAGCCCTGAGGTCTCTCCTGATAGGAGGTAGTTAAGTAGAAATTCACTGCTCAGCTGACCCGGCAGAAGCAAATGTATACCAAAAATGGACACAGAATTAGCTTTTCAGTGAACAGCAGCCAGGCACATTTTAGCTAGTTTTACTTGTAAGTGGGGTTGTAAACGCTTTTCAGGCTCAGTACTGCACTCAAAAGATGCAGCCCTGAGGTCTCTCCTGATAGGAGGTAGTTAAGTAGAAATTCACTGCTCAGCTGACCCGGCAGAAGCAAATGTATACCAAAAATGTACCCAGAATGAGCTTTTCAGTGAATAGCAGCCAGGCACATTTTAGCTAGTTTTACTTGTAACTAGGGTTGTAAACGGTTTTCAGGCTCAGTACTGCGCTCAAAAGATGCAGCCCTGAGGTCTCTCCTGATAGGAGGTAGTTAAGTAGAAATTCACTGCTCAGCTGACCCGGCAGAAGCAAATGTATACCAAAAATGTACCCAGAATGAGCTTTTCAGTGAACAGCAGCCAGGCACATTTTAGCTAGTTTTACTTGTGACTGGGGTTGTAAACGCTTTTCAGGCTCAGTACTGCGCTCAAAAGATGCAGCCCTGAGGTCTCTCCTGATAGGAGGTAGTTAAGTAGAAATTCACTGCTCAGCGGACCCGGCAGAAGCAAATGTATACCAAAAATGTACCCAGAATGAGCTTTTCAGTGAACAGCAGCCAGGCACATTAGCTAGTTTTACTTGTAAGTGGGGTTGGAAACGCTTTTCAGGCTCAGTACTGCGCTCAAAAGATGCAGCCCTGAGGTCTCTCCTGATAGGAGATAGTTAAGTAGAAATTCACTGCTCAGCTGACCCGGCAGAAGCAAATGTATACCAAAAATGTACCCAGAATTAGCTTTTCAGTGAACAGCAGCCAGGCACATTTTAGCTAGTTTTACTTGTAAGTGGGGTTGTAAACCTTTTCAGGCTCAGTACTGCGCTCAAAAGATGCAGCCCTGAGGTCTCTCCTGATAGGGGGTAGTTAAGTAGAAATTCACTGCTCAGCTGACCCGGCAGAAGCAAATGTATACCAAAAATGTACCCAGAATGAGCTTTTCAGTGAACAGCAGCCAGGCACATTTTAGCTAGTTTTACTTGTAAGTGGGGTTGTAAACGCTTTTCAGGCTCAGTACTGCGCTCAAAAGATGCAGCCCTGAGGTCTCTCCTGATAGGAGGTAGTTAAGTAGAAATTCACTGCTCAGCTGACCCGGCAGAAGCAAATGTATACCAAAAATGTACCCAGAATTAGCTTTTCAGTGAACAGCAGCCAGGCACATTTTAGCTAGTTTTACTTGTAAGTGGGGTTGTAAATGCTTTTCAGGCTCAGTACTGCACTCAAAAGATGCAGCCCTGAGGTCTCTCCTGATAGGAGGTAGTTAAGTAGAAATTCACTGCTCAGCTGACCCGGCAGAAGCAAATGTATACCAAAAATGTACCCAGAATGAGCTTTTCAGTGAATAGCAGCCAGGCACATTTTAGCTAGTTTTACTTGTAACTAGGGTTGTAAACGGTTTTCAGGCTCAGTACTGCGCTCAAAAGATGCAGCCCTGAGGTCTCTCCTGATAGGAGGTAGTTAAGTAGAAATTCACTGCTCAGCTGACCCGGCAGAAGCAAATGTATACCAAAAATGTACCCAGAATGAGCTTTTCAGTGAACAGCAGCCAGGCACATTTTAGCTAGTTTTACTTGTGACTGGGGTTGTAAACGCTTTTCAGGCTCAGTACTGCGCTCAAAAGATGCAGCCCTGTGGTCTCTCCTGATAGGAGGTAGTTAAGTATAAATTCACTGCTCAGCTGACCCGGCAGAAGCAAATGTATACCAAAAATGTACCCAGAATGAGCTTTTCAGTGAACAGCAGCCAGGCACATTTTAGCTAGTTTTACTTGTAAGTGGGGTTGGAAACGCTTTTCAGGCTCAGGACTGCGCTCAAAAGATGCAGCCCTGAGGTCTCTCCTGATAGGAGATAGTTAAGTAGAAATTCACTGCTCAGCTGACCCGGCAGAAGCAAATGTATACCAAAAATGTACCCAGAATGAGCTTTTCAGTGAACAGCAGCCAGGCACATTTTAGCTAGTTTTACTTGTAAGTGGGGTTGTAAACGCTTTTCAGGCTCAGTACTGCGCTCAAAAGATGCAGCCCTGAGGTCTCTCCTGATAGGAGGTAGTTAAGTAGAAATTCACTGCTCAGCTGACCCGGCAGAAGCAAATGTATACCAAAAATGTACCCAGAATGAGCTTTTCAGTGAACAGCAGCCAGGCACATTTTAGCTAGTTTTACTTGTAAGTGGGGTTGTAAACGCTTTTCAGGCTCAGTACTGCGCTCAAAAGATGCAGCCCTGAGGTCTCTCCTGATAGGAGGTAGTTAAGTAGAAATTCACTGCTCAGCTGACCCAGCAGAAGCAAATGTATACCAAAAATGTACCCAGAATTAGCTTTTCAGTGAACAGCAGCCAGGCACATTTTAGCTAGTTTTACTTGTAAGTGGGGTTGTAAACGCTTTTCAGGCTCAGTACTGCACTCAAAAGATGCAGCCCTGAGGTCTCTCCTGATAGGAGGTAGTTAAGTAGAAATTCACTGCTCAGCTGACCCGGCAGAAGCAAATGTATACCAAAAATGTACCCAGAATTAGCTTTTCAGTGAACAGCAGCCAGGCACATTTTAGCTAGTTTTACTTGTAAGTGGGGTTGTAAACGCTTTTCAGGCTCAGTACTGCACTCAAAAGATGCAGCCCTGAGGTCTCTCCTGATAGGAGGTAGTTAAGTAGAAATTCACTGCTCAGCTGACCCGGCAGAAGCAAATGTATATCAAAAATGTACCCAGAATGAGCTTTTCAGTGAACAGCAGCCAGGCACATTTTAGCTAGTTTTACTTGTAAGTGGGGTTGGAAACGCTTTTCAGGCTCAGTACTGCGCTCAAAAGATGCAGCCCTGAGGTCTCTCCTGATAGGAGATAGTTAGTAGAAATTCACTGCTCAGCTGACCCGGCAGAAGCAAATGTATACCAAAAATGTACCCAGAATGAGCTTTTCAGTGAACAGCAGCCAGGCACATTTTAGCTAGTTTTACTTGTAAGTGGGGTTGTAAACGCTTTTCAGGCTCAGTACTGCGCTCAAAAGATGCAGCCCTGAGGTCTCTCCTGATAGGGGGTAGTTAAGTAGAAATTCACTGCTCAGCTGACCCGGCAGAAGCAAATGTATACCAAAAATGTACCCAGAATGAGCTTTTCAGTGAACAGCAGCCAGGCACATTTTAGCTAGTTTTACTTGTAAGTGGGGTTGTAAACGCTTTTCAGGCTCAGTACTGCGCTCAAAAGATGCAGCCCTGAGGTCTCTCCTGATAGGAGGTAGTTAAGTAGAAATTCACTGCTCAGCTGACCCGGCAGAAGCAAATGTATACCAAAAATGTACCCAGAATTAGCTTTTCAGTGAACAGCAGCCAGGCACATTTTAGCTAGTTTTACTTGTAAGTGGGGTTGTAAACGCTTTTCAGGCTCAGTACTGCACTCAAAAGATGCAGCCCTGAGGTCTCTCCTGATAGGAGGTAGTTAAGTAGAAATTCACTGCTCAGCTGACCCGGCAGAAGCAAATGTATACCAAAAATGTACCCAGAATGAGCTTTTCAGTGAATAGCAGCCAGGCACATTTTAGCTAGTTTTACTTGTAACTGGGGTTGTAAACGGTTTTCAGGCTCAGTACTGCGCTCAAAAGATGCAGCTCTGAGGTCTCTCCTGATAGGAGGTAGTTAAGTAGAAATTCACTGCTCAGCTGACCCGGCAGAAGCAAATGTATACCAAAAATGTACCCAGAATGAGCTTTTCAGTGAACAGCAGCCAGGCACATTTTAGCTAGTTTTACTTGTGACTGGGGTTGTAAACGCTTTTCAGGCTCAGTACTGCGCTCAAAAGATGCAGTCCTGAGGTCTCTCCTGATAGGAGGTAGTTAAGTAGAAATTCACTGCTCAGCTGACCCGGCAGAAGCAAATGTATACCAAAAATGTACCCAGAATGAGCTTTTCAGTGAACAGCAGCCAGGCACATTTAGCTAGTTTTACTTGTAAGTGGGGTTGGAAACGCTTTTCAGGCTCAGTACTGCGCTCAAAAGATGCAGCCCTGAGGTCTCTCCTGATAGGAGATAGTTAAGTAGAAATTCACTGCTCAGCTGACCCGGCAGAAGCAAATGTATACCAAAAATGTACCCAGAATGAGCTTTTCAGTGAACAGCAGCCAGGCACATTTTAGCTAGTTTTACTTGTAAGTGGGGTTGTAAACGCTTTTCAGGCTCAGTACTGCGCTCAAAAGATGCAGCCCTGAGGTCTCTCCTGATAGGAGGTAGTTAAGTAGAAATTCACTGCTCAGCTGACCCGGCAGAAGCAAATGTATACCAAAAATGTACCCAGAATGACCTTTTCAGTGAACAGCAGCCAGGCACATTTTAGCTAGTTTTACTTGTGACTGGGGTTGTAAATGCTTTTCAGGCTCAGTACTGCGCTCAAAAGATGCAGCCCTGAGGTCTCTTGATAGGAGGTAGTTAAGTAGAAATTCACTGCTCAGCTGACCCGGCAGAAGCAAATGTATACCAAAAATGTACCCAGAATGAGCTTTTCAGTGAACAGCAGCCAGGCACATTTTAGCTAGTTTTACTTGTAAGTGGGGTTGGAAACGCTTTTCAGGCTCAGTACTGCGCTCAAAAGATGCAGCCCTGAGGTCTCTCCTGATAGGAGATAGTTAAGTAGAAATTCACTGCTCAGCTGACCCGGCAGAAGCAAATGTATACCAAAAATGTACCCAGAATGAGCTTTTCAGTGAACAGCAGCCAGGCACATTTTAGCAAGTTTTACTTGTAAGTGGGGTTGTAAACGCTTTTCAGGCTCAGTACTGCGCTCAAAAGATGCAGCCCTGAGGTCTCTCCTGATAGGAGGTAGTTAAGTAGAAATTCACTGCTCAGCTGACCCGGCAGAAGCAAATGTATACCAAAAATTTACCCAGAATTAGCTTTTCAGTGAACAGCAGCCAGGCACATTTTAGCTAGTTTTACTTGTAAGTGGGGTTGTAAACGCTTTTCAGGCTCAGTACTGCACTCAAAAGATGCAGCCCTGAGGTCTCTCCTGATAGGAGGTAGTTAAGTAGAAATTCACTGCTCAGCTGACCCGGCAGAAGCAAATGTATACCAAAAATGTACCCAGAATGAGCTTTTCAGTGAATAGCAGCCAGGCACATTTTAGCTAGTTTTACTTGTAACTGGGGTTGTAAACGGTTTTCAGGCTCAGTACTGCGCTCAAAAGATGCAGCCCTGAGGTCTCTCCTGATAGGAGGTAGTTAAGTAGAAATTCACTGCTCAGCTGACCCGGCAGAAGCAAATGTATACCAAAAATGTACCCAGAATGAGCTTTTCAGTGAACAGCAGCCAGGCACATTTTAGCTAGTTTTACTTGTGACTGGGGTTGTAAACGCTTTTCAGGCTCAGTACTGCGCTCAAAAGATGCAGTCCTGAGGTCTCTCCTGATAGGAGGTAGTTAAGTAGAAATTCACTGCTCAGCTGACCCGGCAGAAGCAAATGTATACCAAAAATGTACCCAGAATGAGCTTTTCAGTGAACAGCAGCCAGGCACATTTTAGCTAGTTTTACTTGTAAGTGGGGTTGGAAACGCTTTTCAGGCTCAGTACTGCGCTCAAAAGATGCAGCCCTGAGGTCTCTCCTGATAGGAGATAGTTAAGTAGAAATTCACTGCTCAGCTGACCCGGCAGAAGCAAATGTATACCAAAAATGTACCCAGAATGAGCTTTTCAGTGAACAGCAGCCAGGCACATTTTAGCTAGTTTTACTTGTAAGTGGGGTTGTAAACGCTTTTCAGGCTCAGTACTGCGCTCAAAAGATGCAGCCCTGAGGTCTCTCCTGATAGGAGGTAGTTAAGTAGAAATTCACTGCTCAGCTGACCCGGCAGAAGCAAATGTATACCAAAAATGTACCCAGAATGACCTTTTCAGTGAACAGCAGCCAGGCACATTTTAGCTAGTTTTACTTGTGACTGGGGTTGTAAATGCTTTTCAGGCTCAGTACTGCGCTCAAAAGATGCAGCCCTGAGGTCTCTTGATAGGAGGTAGTTAAGTAGAAATTCACTGCTCAACTGACCCGGCAGAAGCAAATGTATACCAAAAATGTACCCAGAATGAGCTTTTCAGTGAACAGCAGCCAGGCACATTTTAGCTAGTTTTACTTGTAAGTGGGGTTGGAAACGCTTTTCAGGCTCAGTACTGCGCTCAAAAGATGCAGCCCTGAGGTCTCTCCTGATAGGAGATAATTAAGTAGAAATTCACTGCTCAGCTGACCCGGCAGAAGCAAATGTATACCAAAAATGTACCCAGAATGAGCTTTTCAGTGAACAGCAGCCAGGCACATTTTAGCTAGTTTTACTTGTGACTGGGGTTGTAAATGCTTTTCAGGCTCAGTACTGCACTCAAAAGATGCAGCCCTGAGGTCTCTCCTGATAGGAGGTAGTTAAGTAGAAATTCACTGCTCAGCTGACCCGGCAGAAGCAAATGTATACCAAAAATGTACCCAGAATGAGCTTTTCAGTGAATAGCAGCCAGGCACATTTTAGCTAGTTTTACTTGTAACTAGGGTTGTAAACGGTTTTCAGGCTCAGTACTGCGCTCAAAAGATGCAGCCCTGAGGTCTCTCCTGATAGGAGGTAGTTAAGTAGAAATTCACTGCTCAGCTGACCCGGCAGAAGCAAATGTATACCAAAAATGTACCCAGAATGAGCTTTTCAGTGAACAGCAGCCAGGCACATTTTAGCTAGTTTTACTTGTGACTGGGGTTGTAAACGCTTTTCAGGCTCAGTACTGCGCTCAAAAGATGCAGCCCTGTGGTCTCTCCTGATAGGAGGTAGTTAAGTAGAAATTCACTGCTCAGCTGACCCGGCAGAAGCAAATGTATACCAAAAATGTACCCAGAATGAGCTTTTCAGTGAACAGCAGCCAGGCACATTTTAGCTAGTTTTACTTGTAAGTGGGGTTGGAAACGCTTTTCAGGCTCAGTACTGCGCTCAAAAGATGCAGCCCTGAGGTCTCTCCTGATAGGAGATAGTTAAGTAGAAATTCACTGCTCAGCTGACCCGGCAGAAGCAAATGTATACCAAAAATGTACCCAGAATGAGCTTTTCAGTGAACAGCAGCCAGGCACATTTTAGCTAGTTTTACTTGTAAGTGGGGTTGTAAACGCTTTTCAGGCTCAGTACTGCGCTCAAAAGATGCAGCCCTGAGGTCTCTCCTGATAGGAGGTAGTTAAGTAGAAATTCACTGCTCAGCTGACCCGGCAGAAGCAAATGTATACCAAAAATGTACCCAGAATGAGCTTTTCAGTGAACAGCAGCCAGGCACATTTTAGCTAGTTTTACTTGTAAGTGGGGTTGTAAACGCTTTTCAGGCTCAGTACTGCGCTCAAAAGATGCAGCCCTGAGGTCTCTCCTGATAGGAGGTAGTTAAGTAGAAATTCACTGCTCAGCTGACCCAGCAGAAGCAAATGTATACCAAAAATGTACCCAGAATGAGCTTTTCAGTGAACAGCAGCCAGGCACATTTTAGCTAGTTTTACTAGTAACTGGGGTTGTAAACGCTTTTCAGGCTCAGTACTGCGCTCAAAAGATGCAGCCCTGAGGTCTCTCCTGATAGGAGGTAGTTAAGTAGAAATTCACTGCTCAGCTGACCCGGCAGAAGCAAATGTATACCAAAAATGTACCCAGAATTAGCTTTTCAGTGAACAGCAGCCAGGCACATTTTAGCTAGTTTTACTTGTAAGTGGGGTTGTAAACGCTTTTCAGGCTCAGTACTGCACTCAAAAGATGCAGCCCTGAGGTCTCTCCTGATAGGAGGTAGTTAAGTAGAAATTCACTGCTCAGCTGACCCGGCAGAAGCAAATGTATACCAAAAATGTACCCAGAATTAGCTTTTCAGTGAACAGCAGCCAGGCACATTTTAGCTAGTTTTACTTGTAAGTGGGGTTGTAAACGCTTTTCAGGCTCAGTACTGCACTCAAAAGATGCAGCCCTGAGGTCTCTCCTGATAGGAGGTAGTTAAGTAGAAATTCACTGCTCAGCTGACCCGGCAGAAGCAAATGTATACCAAAAATGTACCCAGAATGAGCTTTTCAGTGAACAGCAGCCAGGCACATTTTAGCTAGTTTTACTTGTAAGTGGGGTTGGAAACGCTTTTCAGGCTCAGTACTGCGCTCAAAAGATGCAGCCCTGAGGTCTCTCCTGATAGGAGATAGTTAGTAGAAATTCACTGCTCAGCTGACCCGGCAGAAGCAAATGTATACCAAAAATGTACCCAGACTGAGCTTTTCAGTGAACAGCAGCCAGGCACATTTTAGCTAGTTTTACTTGTAAGTGGGGATGTAAACGCTTTTCAGGCTCAGTACTGCGCTCAAAAGATGCAGCCCTGAGGTCTCTCCTGATAGGGGGTAGTTAAGTAGAAATTCACTGCTCAGCTGACCCGGCAGAAGCAAATGTATACCAAAAATGTACCCAGAATGAGCTTTTCAGTGAACAGCAGCCAGGCACATTTTAGCTAGTTTTACTTGTAAGTGGGGTTGTAAACGCTTTTCAGGCTCAGTACTGCGCTCAAAAGATGCAGCCCTGAGGTCTCTCCTGATAGGAGGTAGTTAAGTAGAAATTCACTGCTCAGCTGACCCGGCAGAAGCAAATGTATACCAAAAATGTACCCAGAATTAGCTTTTCAGTGAACAGCAGCCAGGCACATTTTAGCTAGTTTTACTTGTAAGTGGGGTTGTAAACGCTTTTCAGGCTCAGTACTGCACTCAAAAGATGCAGCCCTGAGGTCTCTCCTGATAGGAGGTAGTTAAGTAGAAATTCACTGCTCAGCTGACCCGGCAGAAGCAAATGTATACCAAAAATGTACCCAGAATGAGCTTTTCCGTGAATAGCAGCCAGGCACATTTTAGCTAGTTTTACTTGTAACTGGGGTTGTAAACGGTTTTCAGGCTCAGTACTGCGCTCAAAAGATGCAGCCCTGAGGTCTCTCCTGATAGGAGGTAGTTAAGTAGAAATTCACTGCTCAGCTGACCCGGCAGAAGCAAATGTATACCAAAAATGTACCCAGAATGAGCTTTTCAGTGAACAGCAGCCAGGCACATTTTAGCTAGTTTTACTTGTGACTGGGGTTGTAAACGCTTTTCAGGCTCAGTACTGCGCTCAAAAGATGCAGTCCTGAGGTCTCTCCTGATAGGAGGTAGTTAAGTAGAAATTCACTGCTCAGCTGACCCGGCAGAAGCAAATGTATACCAAAAATGTACCCAGAATGAGCTTTTCAGTGAACAGCAGCCAGGCACATTTAGCTAGTTTTACTTGTAAGTGGGGTTGGAAACGCTTTTCAGGCTCAGTACTGCGCTCAAAAGATGCAGCCCTGAGGTCTCTCCTGATAGGAGATAGTTAGGTAGAAATTCACTGCTCAGCTGACCCGGCAGAAGCAAATGTATACCAAAAATGTACCCAGAATGAGCTTTTCAGTGAACAGCAGCCAGGCACATTTTAGCTAGTTTTACTTGTAAGTGGGGTTGTAAACGCTTTTCAGGCTCAGTACTGCGCTCAAAAGATGCAGCCCTGAGGTCTCTCCTGATAGGAGGTAGTTAAGTAGAAATTCACTGCTCAGCTGACCCGGCAGAAGCAAATGTATACCAAAAATGTACCCAGAATGACCTTTTCAGTGAACAGCAGCCAGGCACATTTTAGCTAGTTTTACTTGTGACTGGGGTTGTAAATGCTTTTCAGGCTCAGTACTGCGCTCAAAAGATGCAGCCCTGAGGTCTCTTGATAGGAGGTAGTTAAGTAGAAATTCACTGCTCAGCTGACCCGGCAGAAGCAAATGTATACCAAAAATGTACCCAGAATGAGCTTTTCAGTGAACAGCAGCCAGGCACATTTTAGCTAGTTTTACTTGTAAGTGGGGTTGGAAACGCTTTTCAGGCTCAGTACTGCGCTCAAAAGATGCAGCCCTGAGGTCTCTCCTGATAGGAGATAGTTAAGTAGAAATTCACTGCTCAGCTGACCCGGCAGAAGCAAATGTATACCAAAAATGTACCCAGAATGAGCTTTTCAGTGAACAGCAGCCAGGCACATTTTAGCTAGTTTTACTTCTGACTGGGGTTGTAAACGCTTTTCAGGCTCAGTACTGCGCTCAAAAGATGCAGCCCTGAGGTCTCTCCTGATAGGAGGTAGTTAAGTAGAAATTCACTGCTCAGCTGACCCGGCAGAAGCAAATGTATACCAAAAATGTACCCAGAATGAGCTTTTCAGTGAACAGCAGCCAGGCACATTTTAGCTAGTTTTACTTGTAAGTGGGGTTGGAAACGCTTTTCAGGCTCAGTACTGCGCTCAAAAGATGCAGCCCTGAGGTCTCTCCTGATAGGAGGTAGTTAAGTAGAAATTCACTGCTCAGCTGACCCGGCAGAAGCAAATGTATACCAAAAATGTACCCAGAATGAGCTTTTCAGTGAACAGCAGCCAGGCACATTTTAGCTAGTTTTACTTGTAACTGGGGTTGTAAACGCTTTTCAGGCTCAGTACTGCGCTCAAAAGATGCAGCCCTGAGGTCTCTCCTGATAGGGGGTAGTTAAGTAGAAATTCACTGCTCAGCTGACCCGGCAGAAGCAAATGTATACCAAAAATGTACCCAGAATGAGCTTTTCAGTGAACAGCAGCCAGGCACATTTTAGCTAGTTTTACTTGTAAGTGGGGTTGTAAACGCTTTTCAGGCTCAGTACTGCGCTCAAAAGATGCAGCCCTGAGGTCTCTCCTGATAGGGGGTAGTTAAGTAGAAATTCACTGCTCAGCTGACCCGGCAGAAGCAAATGTATACCAAAAATGTACCCAGAATGAGCTTTTCAGTGAACAGCAGCCAGGCACACTTTAGCTAGTTTTACTTGTAAGTGGGGTTGTAAACGCTTTTCAGGCTCAGTACTGCGCTCAAAAGATGCAGCCCTGAGGTCTCTCCTGATAGGGGGTAGTTAAGTAGAAATTCACTGCTCAGCTGACCCGGCAGAAGCAAATGTATACCAAAAATGTACCCAGAATGAGCTTTTCAGTGAACAGCAGCCAGGCACATTTTAGCTAGTTTTACTTGTAAGTGGGGTTGTAAACGCTTTTCAGGCTCAGTACTGCGCTCAAAAGATGCAGCCCTGAGGTCTCTCCTGATAGGAGGTAGTTAAGTAGAAATTCACTGCTCAGCTGACCCGGCAGAAGCAAATGTATACCAAAAATGTACCCAGAATGAGCTTTTCAGTGAACAGCAGCCAGGCACATTTTAGCTAGTTTTACTTCTGACTGGGGTTGTAAACGCTTTTCAGGCTCAGTACTGCGCTCAAAAGATGCAGCCCTGAGGTCTCTCCTGATAGGAGGTAGTTAAGTAGAAATTCACTGCTCAGCTGACCCGGCAGAAGCAAATGTATACCAAAAATGTACCCAGAATGAGCTTTTCAGTGAACAGCAGCCAGGCACATTTTAGCTAGTTTTACTTGTAAGTGGGGTTGGAAACGCTTTTCAGGCTCAGTACTGCGCTCAAAAGATGCAGCCCTGAGGTCTCTCCTGATAGGGGGTAGTTAAGTAGAAATTCACTGCTCAGCTGACCCGGAAGAAGCAAATGTATACCAAAAATTTACCCAGAATGAGCTTTTCAGTGAACAGCAGCCAGGCACATTTTAGCTAGTTTTACTTGTAAGTGGGGTTGTAAACGCTTTTCAGGCTCAGTACTGCGCTCAAAAGATGCAGCCCTGAGGTCTCTCCTGATAGGGGGTAGTTAAGTAGAAATTCACTGCTCAGCTGACCCGGCAGAAGCAAATGTATACCAAAAATGTACCCAGAATGAGCTTTTCAGTGAACAGCAGCCAGGCACATTTTAGCTAGTTTTACTTGTAACTGGGGTTGTAAACGGTTTTCAGGCTCAGTACTGCGCTCAAAAGATGCAGCCCTGAGGTCTCTCCTGATAGGAGGTAGTTAAGTAGAAATTCACTGCTCAGCTGACCCGGCAGAAGCAAATGTATACCAAAAATGTACCCAGCATGAGCTTTTCAGTGAACAGCAGCCAGGCACATTTTAGCTAGTTTTACTTCTGACTGGGGTTGTAAACGCTTTTCAGGCTCAGTACTGCGCTCAAAAGATGCAGCCCTGAGGTCTCTCCTGATAGGAGGTAGTTAAGTAGAAATTCACTGCTCAGCTGACCCGGCAGAAGCAAATGTATACCAAAAATGTACCCATTATGAGCTTTTCAGTGAACAGCAGCCAGGCACATTTTAGCTAGTTTTACTTCTGACTGGGGTTGTAAACGCTTTTCAGGCTCAGTACTGCGCTCAAAAGATGCAGCCCTGAGGTCTCTCCTGATAGGAGGTAGTTAAGTAGAAATTCACTGCTCAGCTGACCCGGCAGAAGCAAATGTATACCAAAAATGTACCCAGAATGAGCTTTTCAGTGAACAGCAGCCAGGCACATTTTAGCTAGTTTTACTTGTAAGTGGGGTTGGAAACGCTTTTCAGGCTCAGTACTGCGCTCAAAAGATGCAGCCCTGAGGTCTCTCCTGATAGGAGATAGTTAAGTAGAAATTCACTGCTCAGCTGACCCGGCAGAAGCAAATGTATACCAAAAATGTACCCAGAATGAGCTTTTCAGTGAACAGCAGCCAGGCACATTTTAGCTAGTTTTACTTGTAACTGGGGCTGTAAACGCTTTTCAGGCTCAGTACTGCGCTCAAAAGATGCAGCCCTGAGGTCTCTCCTGATAGGGGGTAGTTAAGTAGAAATTCACTGCTCAGCTGACCCGGCAGAAGCAAATGTATACCAAAAATGTACCCAGAATGAGCTTTTCAGTGAACAGCAGCCAGGCACATTTTAGCTAGTTTTACTTGTAAGTGGGGTTGTAAACGCTTTTCAGGCTCAGTACTGCGCTCAAAATATGCAGCCCTGAGGTCTCTCCTGATAGGGGGTAGTTAAGTAGAAATTCACTGCTCAGCTGACCCGGCAGAAGCAAATGTATACCAAAAATGTACCCAGAATGAGCTTTTCAGTGAACAGCAGCCAGGCACACTTTAGCTAGTTTTACTTGTAAGTGGGGTTGTAAACGCTTTTCAGGCTCAGTACTGCGCTCAAAAGATGCAGCCCTGAGGTCTCTCCTGATAGGGGGTAGTTAAGTAGAAATTCACTGCTCAGCTGACCCGGCAGAAGCAAATGTATACCAAAAATGTACCCAGAATGAGCTTTTCAGTGAACAGCAGCCAGGCACATTTTAGCTAGTTTTACTTGTAACTGGGGTTGTAAATGCTTTTCAGGCTCAGTACTGCGCTCAAAAGATGCAGCCCTGAGGTCTCTCCTGATAGGAGGTTGTTAAGTAGAAATTCACTGCTCAGCTGACCCGGCAGAAGCAAATGTATACCAAAAATGTACCCAGAATGAGCTTTTCAGTGAACAGCAGCCAGGCACATTTTAGCTAGTTTTACTTGTAAGTGGGGTTGTAAACGCTTTTCAGGCTCAGTACTGCGCTCAAAAGATGCAGCCCTGAGGTCTCTCCTGATAGGAGGTAGTTAAGTAGAAATTCACTGCTCAGCTGACCCGGCAGAAGCAAATGTATACCAAAAATGTACCCAGAATGAGCTTTTCAGTGAACAGCAGCCAGGCACATTTTATCTAGTTTTACTTCTGACTGGGGTTGTAAACGCTTTTCAGGCTCAGTACTGCGCTCAAAAGATGCAGCCCTGAGGTCTCTCCTGATAGGAGGTAGTTAAGTAGAAATTCACTGCTCAGCTGACCCGGCAGAAGCAAATGTATACCAAAAATGTACCCAGAATGAGCTTTTCAGTGAACAGCAGCCAGGCACATTTTAGCTAGTTTTACTTGTAAGTGGGGTTGGAAACGCTTTTCAGGCTCAGTACTGCGCTCAAAAGATGCAGCCCTGAGGTCTCTCCTGATAGGGGGTAGTTAAGTAGAAATTCACTGCTCAGCTGACCCGGAAGAAGCAAATGTATACCAAAAATTTACCCAGAATGAGCTTTTCAGTGAACAGCAGCCAGGCACATTTTAGCTAGTTTTACTTGTAAGTGGGGTTGTAAACGCTTTTCAGGCTCAGTACTGCGCTCAAAAGATGCAGCCCTGAGGTCTCTCCTGATAGGGGGTAGTTAAGTAGAAATTCACTGCTCAGCTGACCCGGCAGAAGCAAATGTATACCAAAAATGTACCCAGAATGAGCTTTTCAGTGAACAGCAGCCAGGCACATTTTAGCTAGTTTTACTTGTAACTGGGGTTGTAAACGGTTTTCAGGCTCAGTACTGCGCTCAAAAGATGCAGCCCTGAGGTCTCTCCTGATAGGAGGTAGTTAAGTAGAAATTCACTGCTCAGCTGACCCGGCAGAAGCAAATGTATACCAAAAATGTACCCAGCATGAGCTTTTCAGTGAACAGCAGCCAGGCACATTTTAGCTAGTTTTACTTCTGACTGGGGTTGTAAACGCTTTTCAGGCTCAGTACTGCGCTCAAAAGATGCAGCCCTGAGGTCTCTCCTGATAGGAGGTAGTTAAGTAGAAATTCACTGCTCAGCTGACCCGGCAGAAGCAAATGTATACCAAAAATGTACCCAGAATGAGCTTTTCAGTGAACAGCAGCCAGGCACATTTTAGCTAGTTTTACTTCTGACTGGGGTTGTAAACGCTTTTCAGGCTCAGTACTGCGCTCAAAAGATGCAGCCCTGAGGTCTCTCCTGATAGGAGGTAGTTAAGTAGAAATTCACTGCTCAGCTGACCCGGCAGAAGCAAATGTATACCAAAAATGTACCCAGAATGAGCTTTTCAGTGAACAGCAGCCAGGCACATTTTAGCTAGTTTTACTTGTAACTGGGGTTGTAAATGCTTTTCAGGCTCAGTACTGCGCTCAAAAGATGCAGCCCTGAGGTCTCTCCTGATAGGGGGTAGTTAAGTAGAAATTCACTGCTCAGCTGACCCGGCAGAAGCAAATGTATACCAAAAATGTACCCAGAATGAGCTTTTCAGTGAACAGCAGCCAGGCACATTTTAGCTAGTTTTACTTGTAAGTGGGGTTGTAAACGCTTTTCAGGCTCAGTACTGCGCTCAAAAGATGCAGCCCTGAGGTCTCTCCTGATAGGGGGTAGTTAAGTAGAAATTCACTGCTCAGCTGACCCGGCAGAAGCAAATGTATACCAAAAATGTACCCAGAATGAGCTTTTCAGTGAACAGCAGCCTGGCACATTTTAGCTAGTTTTAATTGTAACTGGGGTTGTAAACGGTTTTCAGGCTCAGTACTGCGCTCAAAAGATGCAGCCCTGAGGTCTCTCCTGATAGGAGGTAGTTAAGTAGAAATTCACTGCTCAGCTGACCCGGCAGAAGCAAATGTATACCAAAAATGTACCCAGAATGAGCTTTTCAGTGAACAGCAGCCAGGCACATTTTAGCTAGTTTTACTTCTGACTGGGGTTGTAAACGCTTTTCAGGCTCAGTACTGCGCTCAAAAGATGCAGCCCTGAGGTCTCTCCTGATAGGAGGTAGTTAAGTAGAAATTCACTGCTCAGCTGACCCGGCAGAAGCAAATGTATACCAAAAATGTACCCAGAATGAGCTTTTCAGTGAACAGCAGCCAGGCACATTTTAGCTAGTTTTACTTGTAAGTGGGGTTGGAAACGCTTTTCAGGCTCAGTACTGCGCTCAAAAGATGCAGCCCTGAGGTCTCTCCTGATAGGAGATAGTTAAGTAGAAATTCACTGCTCAGCTGACCCGGCAGAAGCAAATGTATACCAAAAATGTACCCAGAATGAGCTTTTCAGTGAACAGCAGCCAGGCACATTTTAGCTAGTTTTACTTGTAACTGGGGTTGTAAACGCTTTTCAGGCTCAGTACTGCGCTCAAAAGATGCAGCCCTGAGGTCTCTCCTGATAGGGGGTAGTTAAGTAGAAATTCACTGCTCAGCTGACCCGGCAGAAGCAAATGTATACCAAAAATGTACCCAGAATGAGCTTTTCAGTGAACAGCAGCCAGGCACATTTTAGCTAGTTTTACTTGTAAGTGGGGTTGTAAACGCTTTTCAGGCTCAGTACTGCGCTCAAAAGATGCAGCCCTGAGGTCTCTCCTGATAGGGGGTAGTTAAGTAGAAATTCACTGCTCAGCTGACCCGGCAGAAGCAAATGTATACCAAAAATGTACCCAGAATGAGCTTTTCAGTGAACAGCAGCCAGGCACACTTTAGCTAGTTTTACTTGTAAGTGGGGTTGTAAACGCTTTTCAGGCTCAGTACTGCGCTCAAAAGATGCAGCCCTGAGGTCTCTCCTGATAGGGGGTAGTTAAGTAGAAATTCACTGCTCAGCTGACCCGGCAGAAGCAAATGTATACCAAAAATGTACCCAGAATGAGCTTTTCAGTGAACAGCAGCCAGGCACATTTTAGCTAGTTTTACTTGTAACTGGGGTTGTAAACGGTTTTCAGGCTCAGTACTGCGCTCAAAAGATGCAGCCCTGAGGTCTCTCCTGATAGGAGGTAGTTAAGTAGAAATTCACTGCTCAGCTGACCCGGCAGAAGCAAATGTATACCAAAAATGTACCCAGAATGAGCTTTTCAGTGAACAGCAGCCAGGCACATTTTAGCTAGTTTTACTTGTAAGTGGGGTTGGAAACGCTTTTCAGGCTCAGTACTGCGCTCAAAAGATGCAGCCCTGAGGTCTCTCCTGATAGGAGATAGTTAAGTAGAAATTCACTGCTCAGCTGACCCGGCAGAAGCAAATGTATACCAAAAATGTACCCAGAATGAGCTTTTCAGTGAACAGCAGCCAGGCACATTTTAGCTAGTTTTACTTCTGACTGGGGTTGTAAACGCTTTTCAGGCTCAGTACTGCGCTCAAAAGATGCAGCCCTGAGGTCTCTCCTGATAGGAGGTAGTTAAGTAGAAATTCACTGCTCAGCTGACCCGGCAGAAGCAAATGTATACCAAAAATGTACCCAGAATGAGCTTTTCAGTGAACAGCAGCCAGGCACATTTTAGCTAGTTTTACTTGTAAGTGGGGTTGGAAACGCTTTTCAGGCTCAGTACTGCGCTCAAAAGATGCAGCCCTGAGGTCTCTCCTGATAGGAGATAGTTAAGTAGAAATTCACTGCTCAGCTGACCCGGCAGAAGCAAATGTATACCAAAAATGTACCCAGAATGAGCTTTTCAGTGAACAGCAGCCAGGCACATTTTAGCTAGTTTTACTTGTAACTGGGGTTGTAAACGCTTTTCAGGCTCAGTACTGCGCTCAAAAGATGCAGCCCTGAGGTCTCTCCTGATAGGGGGTAGTTAAGTAGAAATTCACTGCTCAGCTGACCCGGCAGAAGCAAATGTATACCAAAAATGTACCCAGAATGAGCTTTTCAGTGAACAGCAGCCAGGCACATTTTAGCTAGTTTTACTTGTAAGTGGGGTTGTAAACGCTTTTCAGGCTCAGTACTGCGCTCAAAAGATGCAGCCCTGAGGTCTCTCCTGATAGGGGGTAGTTAAGTAGAAATTCACTGCTCAGCTGACCCGGCAGAAGCAAATGTATACCAAAAATGTACCCAGAATGAGCTTTTCAGTGAACAGCAGCCAGGCACACTTTAGCTAGTTTTACTTGTAAGTGGGGTTGTAAACGTTTTTCAGGCTCAGTACTGCGCTCAAAAGATGCAGCCCTGAGGTCTCTCCTGATAGGGGGTAGTTAAGTAGAAATTCACTGCTCAGCTGACCCGGCAGAAGCAAATGTATACCAAAAATGTACCCAGAATGAGCTTTTCAGTGAACAGCAGCCAGGCACATTTTAGCTAGTTTTACTTGTAACTGGGGTTGTAAACGGTTTTCAGGCTCAGTACTGCGCTCAAAAGATGCAGCCCTGAGGTCTCTCCTGATAGGAGGTAGTTAAGTAGAAATTCACTGCTCAGCTGACCCGGCAGAAGCAAATGTATACCAAAAATGTACCCAGAATGAGCTTTTCAGTGAACAGCAGCCAGGCACATTTTAGCTAGTTTTACTTCTGACTGGGGTTGTAAACGCTTTTCAGGCTCAGTACTGCGCTCAAAAGATGCAGCCCTGAGGTCTCTCCTGATAGGAGGTAGTTAAGTAGAAATTCACTGCTCAGCTGACCCGGCAGAAGCAAATGTATACCAAAAATGTACCCAGAATGAGCTTTTCAGTGAACAGCAGCCAGGCACATTTTAGCTAGTTTTACTTGTAAGTGGGGTTGTAAACGCTTTTCAGGCTCAGTACTGCGCTCAAAAGATGCAGCCCTGAGGTCTCTCCTGATAGGGGGTAGTTAAGTAGAAATTCACTGCTCAGCTGACCCGGAAGAAGCAAATGTATACCAAAAATTTACCCAGAATGAGCTTTTCAGTGAACAGCAGCCAGGCACATTTTAGCTAGTTTTACTTGTAAGTGGGGTTGTAAACGCTTTTCAGGATCAGTACTGCGCTCAAAAGATGCAGCCCTGAGGTCTCTCCTGATAGGGGGTAGTTAAGTAGAAATTCACTGCTCAGCTGACCCGGCAGAAGCAAATGTATACCAAAAATGTACCCAGAATGAGCTTTTCAGTGAACAGCAGCCAGGCACATTTTAGCTAGTTTTACTTGTAACTGGGGTTGTAAACGGTTTTCAGGCTCAGTACTGCGCTCAAAAGATGCAGCCCTGAGGTCTCTCCTGATAGGAGGTAGTTAAGTAGAAATTCACTGCTCAGCTGACCCGGCAGAAGCAAATGTATACCAAAAATGTACCCAGCATGAGCTTTTCAGTGAACAGCAGCCAGGCACATTTTAGCTAGTTTTACTTCTGACTGGGGTTGTAAACGCTTTTCAGGCTCAGTACTGCGCTCAAAAGATGCAGCCCTGAGGTCTCTCCTGATAGGAGGTAGTTAAGTAGAAATTCACTGCTCAGCTGACCCGGCAGAAGCAAATGTATACCAAAAATGTACCCAGAATGAGCTTTTCAGTGAACAGCAGCCAGGCACATTTTAGCTAGTTTTACTTGTAAGTGGGGTTGGAAACGCTTTTCAGGCTCAGTACTGCGCTCAAAAGATGCAGCCCTGAGGTCTCTCCTGATAGGAGGTAGTTAAGTAGAAATTCACTGCTCAGCTGACCCGGCAGAAGCAAATGTATACCAAAAATGTACCCAGAATGAGCTTTTCAGTGAACAGCAGCCAGGCACATTTTAGCTAGTTTTACTTGTAACTGGGGTTGTAAACGCTTTTCAGGCTCAGTACTGCGCTCAAAAGATGCAGCCCTGAGGTCTCTCCTGATAGGGGGTAGTTAAGTAGAAATTCACTGCTCAGCTGACCCGGCAGAAGCAAATGTATACCAAAAATGTACCCAGAATGAGCTTTTCAGTGAACAGCAGCCAGGCACATTTTAGCTAGTTTTACTTGTAAGTGGGGTTGTAAACGCTTTTCAGGCTCAGTACTGCGCTCAAAAGATGCAGCCCTGAGGTCTCTCCTGATAGGGGGTAGTTAAGTAGAAATTCACTGCTCAGCTGACCCGGCAGAAGCAAATGTATACCAAAAATGTACCCAGAATGAGCTTTTCAGTGAACAGCAGCCAGGCACACTTTAGCTAGTTTTACTTGTAAGTGGGGTTGTAAACGCTTTTCAGGCTCAGTACTGCGCTCAAAAGATGCAGCCCTGAGGTCTCTCCTGATAGGGGGTAGTTAAGTAGAAATTCACTGCTCAGCTGACCCGGCAGAAGCAAATGTATACCAAAAATGTACCCAGAATGAGCTTTTCAGTGAACAGCAGCCAGGCACATTTTAGCTAGTTTTACTTGTAAGTGGGGTTGTAAACGCTTTTCAGGCTCAGTACTGCGCTCAAAAGATGCAGCCCTGAGGTCTCTCCTGATAGGAGGTAGTTAAGTAGAAATTCACTGCTCAGCTGACCCGGCAGAAGCAAATGTATACCAAAAATGTACCCAGAATGAGCTTTTCAGTGAACAGCAGCCAGGCACATTTTAGCTAGTTTTACTTCTGACTGGGGTTGTAAACGCTTTTCAGGCTCAGTACTGCGCTCAAAAGATGCAGCCCTGAGGTCTCTCCTGATAGGAGGTAGTTAAGTAGAAATTCACTGCTCAGCTGACCCGGCAGAAGCAAATGTATACCAAAAATGTACCCAGAATGAGCTTTTCAGTGAACAGCAGCCAGGCACATTTTAGCTAGTTTTACTTGTAAGTGGGGTTGGAAACGCTTTTCAGGCTCAGTACTGCGCTCAAAAGATGCAGCCCTGAGGTCTCTCCTGATAGGGGGTAGTTAAGTAGAAATTCACTGCTCAGCTGACCCGGAAGAAGCAAATGTATACCAAAAATTTACCCAGAATGAGCTTTTCAGTGAACAGCAGCCAGGCACATTTTAGCTAGTTTTACTTGTAAGTGGGGTTGTAAACGCTTTTCAGGCTCAGTACTGCGCTCAAAAGATGCAGCCCTGAGGTCTCTCCTGATAGGGGGTAGTTAAGTAGAAATTCACTGCTCAGCTGACCCGGCAGAAGCAAATGTATACCAAAAATGTACCCAGAATGAGCTTTTCAGTGAACAGCAGCCAGGCACATTTTAGCTAGTTTTACTTGTAACTGGGGTTGTAAACGGTTTTCAGGCTCAGTACTGCGCTCAAAAGATGCAGCCCTGAGGTCTCTCCTGATAGGAGGTAGTTAAGTAGAAATTCACTGCTCAGCTGACCCGGCAGAAGCAAATGTATACCAAAAATGTACCCAGCATGAGCTTTTCAGTGAACAGCAGCCAGGCACATTTTAGCTAGTTTTACTTCTGACTGGGGTTGTAAACGCTTTTCAGGCTCAGTACTGCGCTCAAAAGATGCAGCCCTGAGGTCTCTCCTGATAGGAGGTAGTTAAGTAGAAATTCACTGCTCAGCTGACCCGGCAGAAGCAAATGTATACCAAAAATGTACCCAGAATGAGCTTTTCAGTGAACAGCAGCCAGGCACATTTTAGCTAGTTTTACTTCTGACTGGGGTTGTAAACGCTTTTCAGGCTCAGTACTGCGCTCAAAAGATGCAGCCCTGAGGTCTCTCCTGATAGGAGGTAGTTAAGTAGAAATTCACTGCTCAGCTGACCCGGCAGAAGCAAATGTATACCAAAAATGTACCCAGAATGAGCTTTTCAGTGAACAGCAGCCAGGCACATTTTAGCTAGTTTTACTTGTAAGTGGGGTTGGAAACGCTTTTCAGGCTCAGTACTGCGCTCAAAAGATGCAGCCCTGAGGTCTCTCCTGATAGGAGATAGTTAAGTAGAAATTCACTGCTCAGCTGACCCGGCAGAAGCAAATGTATACCAAAAATGTACCCAGAATGAGCTTTTCAGTGAACAGCAGCCAGGCACATTTTAGCTAGTTTTACTTGTAACTGGGGTTGTAAACGCTTTTCAGGCTCAGTACTGCGCTCAAAAGATGCAGCCCTGAGGTCTCTCCTGATAGGGGGTAGTTAAGTAGAAATTCACTGCTCAGCTGACCCGGCAGAAGCAAATGTATACCAAAAATGTACCCAGAATGAGCTTTTCAGTGAACAGCAGCCAGGCACATTTTAGCTAGTTTTACTTGTAAGTGGGGTTGTAAACGCTTTTCAGGCTCAGTACTGCGCTCAAAATATGCAGCCCTGAGGTCTCTCCTGATAGGGGGTAGTTAAGTAGAAATTCACTGCTCAGCTGACCCGGCAGAAGCAAATGTATACCAAAAATGTACCCAGAATGAGCTTTTCAGTGAACAGCAGCCAGGCACACTTTAGCTAGTTTTACTTGTAAGTGGGGTTGTAAACGCTTTTCAGGCTCAGTACTGCGCTCAAAAGATGCAGCCCTGAGGTCTCTCCTGATAGGGGGTAGTTAAGTAGAAATTCACTGCTCAGCTGACCCGGCAGAAGCAAATGTATACCAAAAATGTACCCAGAATGAGCTTTTCAGTGAACAGCAGCCAGGCACATTTTAGCTAGTTTTACTTGTAACTGGGGTTGTAAATGCTTTTCAGGCTCAGTACTGCGCTCAAAAGATGCAGCCCTGAGGTCTCTCCTGATAGGGGGTAGTTAAGTAGAAATTCACTGCTCAGCTGACCCGGCAGAAGCAAATGTATACCAAAAAAGTACCCAGAATGAGCTTTTCAGTGAACAGCAGCCAGGCACATTTTAGCTAGTTTTACTTGTAAGTGGGGTTGTAAACGCTTTTCAGGCTCAGTACTGCGCTCAAAAGATGCAGCCCTGAGGTCTCTCCTGATAGGGGGTAGTTAAGTAGAAATTCACTGCTCAGCTGACCCGGCAGAAGCAAATGTATACCAAAAATGTACCCAGAATGAGCTTTTCAGTGAACAGCAGCCTGGCACATTTTAGCTAGTTTTACTTGTAACTGGGGTTGTAAACGGTTTTCAGGCTCAGTACTGCGCTCAAAAGATGCAGCCCTGAGGTCTCTCCTGATAGGAGGTAGTTAAGTAGAAATTCACTGCTCAGCTGACCCGGCAGAAGCAAATGTATACCAAAAATGTACCCAGAATGAGCTTTTCAGTGAACAGCAGCCAGGCACATTTTAGCTAGTTTTACTTCTGACTGGGGTTGTAAACGCTTTTCAGGCTCAGTACTGCGCTCAAAAGATGCAGCCCTGAGGTCTCTCCTGATAGGAGGTAGTTAAGTAGAAATTCACTGCTCAGCTGACCCGGCAGAAGCAAATGTATACCAAAAATGTACCCAGAATGAGCTTTTCAGTGAACAGCAGCCAGGCACATTTTAGCTAGTTTTACTTGTAAGTGGGGTTGGAAACGCTTTTCAGGCTCAGTACTGCGCTCAAAAGATGCAGCCCTGAGGTCTCTCCTGATAGGAGATAGTTAAGTAGAAATTCACTGCTCAGCTGACCCGGCAGAAGCAAATGTATACCAAAAATGTACCCAGAATGAGCTTTTCAGTGAACAGCAGCCAGGCACATTTTAGCTAGTTGTACTTGTAACTGGGGTTGTAAACGCTTTTCAGGCTCAGTACTGCGCTCAAAAGATGCAGCCCTGAGGTCTCTCCTGATAGGGGGTAGTTAAGTAGAAATTCACTGCTCAGCTGACCCGGCAGAAGCAAATGTATACCAAAAATGTACCCAGAATGAGCTTTTCAGTGAACAGCAGCCAGGCACATTTTAGCTAGTTTTACTTGTAAGTGGGGTTGTAAACGCTTTTCAGGCTCAGTACTGCGCTCAAAAGATGCAGCCCTGAGGTCTCTCCTGATAGGGGGTAGTTAAGTAGAAATTCACTGCTCAGCTGACCCGGCAGAAGCAAATGTATACCAAAAATGTACCCAGAATGAGCTTTTCAGTGAACAGCAGCCAGGCACACTTTAGCTAGTTTTACTTGTAAGTGGGGTTGTAAACGCTTTTCAGGCTCAGTACTGCGCTCAAAAGATGCAGCCCTGAGGTCTCTCCTGATAGGGGGTAGTTAAGTAGAAATTCACTGCTCAGCTGACCCGGCAGAAGCAAATGTATACCAAAAATGTACCCAGAATGAGCTTTTCAGTGAACAGCAGCCAGGCACATTTTAGCTAGTTTTACTTGTAACTGGGGTTGTAAACGGTTTTCAGGCTCAGTACTGCGCTCAAAAGATGCAGCCCTGAGGTCTCTCCTGATAGGAGGTAGTTAAGTAGAAATTCACTGCTCAGCTGACCCGGCAGAAGCAAATGTATACCAAAAATGTACCCAGAATGAGCTTTTCAGTGAACAGCAGCCAGGCACATTTTAGCTAGTTTTACTTCTGACTGGGGTTGTAAACGCTTTTCAGGCTCAGTACTGCGCTCAAAAGATGCAGCCCTGAGGTCTCTCCTGATAGGAGGTAGTTAAGTAGAAATTCACTGCTCAGCTGACCCGGCAGAAGCAAATGTATACCAAAAATGTACCCAGAATGAGCTTTTCAGTGAACAGCAGCCAGGCACATTTTAGCTAGTTTTACTTGTAAGTGGGGTTGTAAACGCTTTTCAGGCTCAGTACTGCGCTCAAAAGATGCAGCCCTGAGGTCTCTCCTGATAGGGGGTAGTTAAGTAGAAATTCACTGCTCAGCTGACCCGGAAGAAGCAAATGTATACCAAAAATTTACCCAGAATGAGCTTTTCAGTGAACAGCAGCCAGGCACATTTTAGCTAGTTTTACTTGTAAGTGGGGTTGTAAACGCTTTTCAGGCTCAGTACTGCGCTCAAAAGATGCAGCCCTGAGGTCTCTCCTGATAGGGGGTAGTTAAGTAGAAATTCACTGCTCAGCTGACCCGGCAGAAGCAAATGTATACCAAAAATGTACCCAGAATGAGCTTTTCAGTGAACAGCAGCCAGGCACATTTTAGCTAGTTTTACTTGTAACTGGGGTTGTAAACGGTTTTCAGGCTCAGTACTGCGCTCAAAAGATGCAGCCCTGAGGTCTCTCCTGATAGGAGGTAGTTAAGTAGAAATTCACTGCTCAGCTGACCCGGCAGAAGCAAATGTATACCAAAAATGTACCCAGCATGAGCTTTTCAGTGAACAGCAGCCAGGCACATTTTAGCTAGTTTTACTTCTGACTGGGGTTGTAAACGCTTTTCAGGCTCAGTACTGCGCTCAAAAGATGCAGCCCTGAGGTCTCTCCTGATAGGAGGTAGTTAAGTAGAAATTCACTGCTCAGCTGACCCGGCAGAAGCAAATGTATACCAAAAATGTACCCAGAATTAGCTTTTCAGTGAACAGCAGCCAGGCACATTTTAGCTAGTTTTACTTGTAAGTGGGGTTGGAAACGCTTTTCAGGCTCAGTACTGCGCTCAAAAGATGCAGCCCTGAGGTCTCTCCTGATAGGAGATAGTTAAGTAGAAATTCACTGCTCAGCTGACCCGGCAGAAGCAAATGTATACCAAAAATGTACCCAGAATGAGCTTTTCAGTGAACAGCAGCCAGGCACATTTTAGCTAGTTTTACTTCTGATTGGGGTTGTAAACGCTTTTCAGGCTCAGTACTGCGCTCAAAAGATGCAGCCCTGAGGTCTCTCCTGATAGGAGGTAGTTAAGTAGAAATTCACTGCTCAGCTGACCCGGCAGAAGCAACTGTATACCAAAAATGTACCCAGAATGAGCTTTTCCGTGAACAGCAGCCAGGCACATTTTAGCTAGTTTTACTTGTAACTGGGGTTGTAAACGCTTTTCAGGCTCAGTACTGCGCTCAAAAGATGCAGCCCTGAGGTCTCTCCTGATAGGGGGTAGTTAAGTAGAAATTCACTGCTCAGCTGACCCGGCAGAAGCAAATGTATACCAAAAATGTACCCAGAATGAGCTTTTCAGTGAACAGCAGCCAGGCACATTTTAGCTAGTTTTACTTGTAAGTGGGGTTGTAAACGCTTTTCAGGCTCAGTACTGCGCTCAAAAGATGCAGCCCTGAGGTCTCTCCTGATAGGGGGTAGTTAAGTAGAAATTCACTGCTCAGCTGACCCGGCAGAAGCAAATGTATACCAAAAATGTACCCAGAATGAGCTTTTCAGTGAACAGCAGCCAGGCACATTTTAGCTAGTTTTACTTCTGACTGGGGTTGTAAACGCTTTTCAGGCTCAGTACTGCGCTCAAAAGATGCAGCCCTGAGGTCTCTCCTGATAGGAGGTAGTTAAGTAGAAATTCACTGCTCAGCTGACCCGGCAGAAGCAAATGTATACCAAAAATGTACCCAGAATGAGCTTTTCAGTGAACAGCAGCCAGGCACATTTTAGCTAGTTTTACTTGTAACTGGGGTTGTAAACGCTTTTCAGGCTCAGTACTGCGCTCAAAAGATGCAGCCCTGAGGTCTCTCCTGATAGGGGGTAGTTAAGTAGAAATTCACTGCTCAGCTGACCCGGCAGAAGCAAATGTATACCAAAAATGTACCCAGAATGAGCTTTTCAGTGAACAGCAGCCAGGCACATTTTAGCTAGTTTTACTTGTAAGTGGGGTTGTAAACACTTTTCAGGCTCAGTACTGCGCTCAAAAGATGCAGCCCTGAGGTCTCTCCTGATAGGGGGTAGTTAAGTAGAAATTCACTGCTCAGCTGACCCAGCAGAAGCAAATGTATACCAAAAATGTACCCAGAATGAGCTTTTCAGTGAACAGCAGCCAGGCACACTTTAGCTAGTTTTACTTGTAAGTGGGGTTGTAAACGCTTTTCAGGCTCAGTACTGCGCTCAAAAGATGCAGCCCTGAGGTCTCTCCTGATAGGGGGTAGTTAAGTAGAAATTCACTGCTCAGCTGACCCGGCAGAAGCAAATGTATACCAAAAATGTACCCAGAATGAGCTTTTCAGTGAACAGCAGCCAGGCACATTTTAGCTAGTTTTACTTGTAACTGGGGTTGTAAACGGTTTTCAGGCTCAGTACTGCGCTCAAAAGATGCAGCCCTGAGGTCTCTCATGATAGGAGGTAGTTAAGTAGAAATTCACTGCTCAGCTGACCCGGCAGAAGCAAATGTATACCAAAAATGTACCCAGAATGAGCTTTTCAGTGAACAGCAGCCAGGCACATTTTAGCTAGTTTTACTTCTGACTGGGGTTGTAAACGCTTTTCAGGCTCAGTACTGCGCTCAAAAGATGCAGCCCTGAGGTCTCTCCTGATAGGAGGTAGTTAAGTAGAAATTCACTGCTCAGCTGACCCGGCAGAAGCAAATGTATACCAAAAATGTACCCAGAATGAGCTTTTCAGTGACAGCAGCCAGGCACATTTTAGCTAGTTTTACTTGTAAGTGGGGTTGGAAACGCTTTTCAGGCTCAGTACTGCGCTCAAAAGATGCAGCCCTGAGGTCTCTCCTGATAGGAGATAGTTAAGTAGAAATTCACTGCTCAGCTGACCCGGCAGAAGCAAATGTATACCAAAAATGTACCCAGAATGAGCTTTTCAGTGAACAGCAGCCAGGCACATTTTAGCTAGTTTTACTTCTGACTGGGGTTGTAAACGCTTTTCAGGCTCAGTACTGCGCTCAAAAGATGCAGCCCTGAGGTCTCTCCTGATAGGAGATAGTTAAGTAGAAATTCACTGCTCAGCTGACCCGGCAGAAGCAAATGTATACCAAAAATGTACCCAGAATGAGCTTTTCAGTGAACAGCAGCCAGGCACATTTTAGCTAGTTTTACTTCTGACTGGGGTTGTAAACGCTTTTCAGGCTCAGTACTGCGCTCAAAAGATGCAGCCCTGAGGTCTCTCCTGATAGGAGGTAGTTAAGTAGAAATTCACTGCTCAGCTGACCCGGCAGAAGCAAATGTATACCAAAAATGTACCCAGAATGAGCTTTTCAGTGAACAGCAGCCAGGCACATTTTAGCTAGTTTTACTTGTAAGTGGGGTTGGAAACGCTTTTCAGGCTCAGTACTGCGCTCAAAAGATGCAGCCCTGAGGTCTCTCCTGATAGGAGATAGTTAAGTAGAAATTCACTGCTCAGCTGACCCGGCAGAAGCAAATGTATACCAAAAATGTACCCAGAATGAGCTTTTCAGTGAACAGCAGCCAGGCACATTTTAGCTAGTTTTACTTGTAAGTGGGGTTGTAAACGCTTTTCAGGCTCAGTACTGCGCTCAAAAGATGCAGCCCTGAGGTCTCTCCTGATAGGAGGTAGTTAAGTAGAAATTCACTGCTCAGCTGACCCGGCAGAAGCAAATGTATACCAAAAATGTACCCAGAATGAGCTTTTCAGTGAACAGCAGCCAGGCACATTTTAGCTAGTTTTACTTGTAAGTGGGGTTGTAAACGCTTTTCAGGCTCAGTACTGCGCTCAAAAGATGCAGCCCTGAGGTCTCTCCTGATAGGAGGTAGTTAAGTAGAAATTCACTGCTCAGCTGACCCGGCAGAAGCAAATGTATACCAAAAATGTACCCAGAATGAGCTTTTCAGTGAACAGCAGCCAGGCACATTTCAGCTAGTTTTACTTGTAACTGGGGTTGTAAATGCTTTTCAGGCTCAGTACTGCGCTCAAAAGATGCAGCCCTGAGGTCTCTCCTGATAGGGGGTAGTTAAGTAGAAATTCACTGCTCAGCTGACCCGGCAGAAGCAAATGTATACCAAAAATGTACCCAGAATGAGCTTTTCAGTGAACAGCAGCCAGGCACATTTTAGCTAGTTTTACTTGTAAGTGGGGTTGTAAACGCTTTTCAGGCTCAGTACTGCGCTCAAAAGATGCAGCCCTGAGGTCTCTCCTGATAGGGGGTAGTTAAGTAGAAATTCACTGCTCAGCTGACCCGGCAGAAGCAAATGTATACCAAAAATGTACCCAGAATGAGCTTTTCAGTGAACAGCAGCCAGGCACATTTTAGCTAGTTTTACTTGTAAGTGGGGTTGTAAACGCTTTTCAGGCTCAGTACTGCGCTCAAAAGATGCAGCCCTGAGGTCTCTCCTGATAGGAGGTAGTTAAGTAGAAATTCACTGCTCAGCTGACCCGGCAGAAGCAAATGTATACCAAAAATGTACCCAGAATGAGCTTTTCAGTGAACAGCAGCCAGGCACATTTTAGCTAGTTTTACTTGTAAGTGGGGTTGTAAACGCTTTTCAGGCTCAGTACTGCACTCAAAAGATGCAGCCATGAGGTCTCTCCTGATAGGAGGTAGTTAAGTAGAAATTCACTGCTCAGCTGACCCGGCAGAAGCAAATGTATACCAAAAATGTACCCAGAATGAGCTTTTCAGTGAACAGCAGCCAGGCACATTTTAGCTAGTTTTACTTGTAACTGGGGTTGTAAACGCTTTCAGGCTCAGTACTGCGCTCAAAAGATGCAGCCCTGAGGTCTCTCCTGATAGGGGGTAGTTAAGTAGAAATTCACTGCTCAGCTGACCCGGCAGAAGCAAATGTATACCAAAAATGTACCCAGAATGAGCTTTTCAGTGAACAGCAGCCAGGCACATTTTAGCTAGTTTTACTTGTAAGTGGGGTTGTAAACGCTTTTCAGGCTCAGTACTGCGCTCAAAAGATGCAGCCCTGAGGTCTCTCCTGATAGGGGGTAGTTAAGTAGAAATTCACTGCTCAGCTGACCCGGCAGAAGCAAATGTATACCAAAAATGTACCCAGAATGAGCTTTTCAGTGAACAGCAGCCAGGCACATTTTAGCTAGTTTTACTTGTAAGTGGGGTTGTAAACGCTTTTCAGGCTCAGTACTGCGCTCAAAAGATGCAGCCCTGAGGTCTCTCCTGATAGGAGGTAGTTAAGTAGAAATTCACTGCTCAGCTGACCCGGCAGAAGCAAATGTATACCAAAAATGTACCCAGAATGAGCTTTTCAGTGAATAGCAGCCAGGCACATTTTAGCTAGTTTTACTTGTAACTGGGGTTGTAAACGGTTTTCAGGCTCAGTACTGCGCTCAAAAGATGCAGCCCTGAGGTCTCTCCTGATAGGAGGTAGTTAAGTAGAAATTCACTGCTCAGCTGACCCGGCAGAAGCAAATGTATACCAAAAATGTACCCAGAATGAGCTTTTCAGTGAACAGCAGCCAGGCACATTTTAGCTAGTTTTACTTGTGACTGGGGTTGTAAACGCTTTTCAGGCTCAGTACTGCGCTCAAAAGATGCAGCCCTGAGGTCTCTCCTGATAGGAGGTAGTTAAGTAGAAATTCACTGCTCAGCTGACCCGGCAGAAGCAAATGTATACCAAAAATGTACCCAGAATGAGCTTTTCAGTGAACAGCAGCCAGGCACATTTTAGCTAGTTTTACTTGTAAGTGGGGTTGGAAACGCTTTTCAGGCTCAGTACTGCGCTCAAAAGATGCAGCCCTGAGGTCTCTCCTGATAGGAGATAGTTAAGTAGAAATTCACTGCTCAGCTGACCCGGCAGAAGCAAATGTATACCAAAAATGTACCCAGAATGAGCTTTTCAGTGAACAGCAGCCAGGCACATTTTAGCTAGTTTTACTTGTAAGTGGGGTTGGAAACGCTTTTCAGGCTCAGTACTGCGCTCAAAAGATGCAGCCCTGAGGTCTCTCCTGATAGGAGATAGTTAAGTAGAAATTCACTGCTCAGCTGACCCGGCAGAAGCAAATGTATACCAAAAATGTACCCAGAATGAGCTTTTCAGTGAACAGCAGCCAGGCACATTTTAGCTAGTTTTACTTGTAAGTGGGGTTGGAAACGCTTTTCAGGCTCAGTACTGCGCTCAAAAGATTGAGATCTCTCCTGATAGGAGGTAGTTAAGTAGAAATTCACTGCTCAGCTGACCCGGCAGAAGCAAATGTATACCAAAAATGTACCCAGAATGAGCTTTTCAGTGAACAGCAGCCAGGCACATTTTAGCTAGTTTTACTTGTAAGTGGGGTTGTAAACGCTTTTCAGGCTCAGTACTGCGCTCAAAAGATGCAGCCCTGAGGTCTCTCCTGATAGGAGGTAGTTAAGTAGAAATTCACTGCTCAGCTGACCCGGCAGAAGCAAATGTATACCAAAAATGTACCCAGAATGAGCTTTTCAGTGAACAGCAGCCAGGCACATTTTAGCTAGTTTTACTTGTAAGTGGGGTTGTAAACGCTTTTCAGGCTCAGTACTGCGCTCAAAAGATGCAGCCCTGAGGTCTCTCCTGATAGGGGGTAGTTAAGTAGAAATTCACTGCTCAGCTGACCCGGCAGAAGCAAATGTATACCACAAATGTACCCAGAATGAGCTTTTCAGTGAACAGCAACCAGGCACATTTTAGCTAGTTTTACTTGTAAGTGGGGTTGTAAACGCTTTTCAGGCTCAGTACTGCGCTCAAAAGATGCAGCCCTGAGGTCTCTCCTGATAGGGGGTAGTTAAGTAGAAATTCACTGCTCAGCTGACCCGGCAGAAGCAAATGTATACCAAAAATGTACCCAGAATGAGCTTTTCAGTGAACAGCAGCCAGGCACATTTTAGCTAGTTTTAATTGTAAGTGGGGTTGTAAACGCTTTTCAGGCTCAGTACTGCGCTCAAAAGATGCAGCCCTGAGGTCTCTCCTGATAGGAGGTAGTTAAGTAGAAATTCACTGCTCAGCTGACCCGGCAGAAGCAAATGTATACCAAAAATGTACCCAGAATTAGCTTTTCAGTGAACAGCAGCCAGGCACATTTTAGCTAGTTTTACTTGTAAGTGGGGTTGTAAACGCTTTTCAGGCTCAGTACTGCACTCAAAAGATGCAGCCCTGAGGTCTCTCCTGATAGGAGGTAGTTAAGTAGAAATTCACTGCTCAGCTGACCCGGCAGAAGCAAATGTATACCAAAAATGTACCCAGAATGAGCTTTTCAGTGAATAGCAGCCAGGCACATTTTAGCTAGTTTTACTTGTAACTGGGGTTGTAAACGGTTTTCAGGCTCAGTACTGCGCTCAAAAGATGCAGCCCTGAGGTCTCTCCTGATAGGAGGTAGTTAAGTAGAAATTCACTGCTCAGCTGACCCGGCAGAAGCAAATGTATACCAAAAATGTACCCAGAATGAGCTTTTCAGTGAACAGCAGCCAGGCACATTTTAGCTAGTTTTACTTGTGACTGGGGTTGGAAACGCTTTTCAGGCTCAGTACTGCGCTCAAAAGATGCAGTCCTGAGGTCTCTCCTGATAGGAGGTAGTTAAGTAGAAATTCACTGCTCAGCTGACCCGGCAGAAGCAAATGTATACCAAAAATGTACCCAGAATGAGCTTTTCAGTGAACAGCAGCCAGGCACATTTTAGCTAGTTTTACTTGTAAGTGGGGTTGTAAACGCTTTTCAGGCTCAGTACTGCGCTCAAAAGATGCAGCCCTGAGGTCTCTCCTGATAGGAGGTAGTTAAGTAGAAATTCACTGCTCAGCTGACCCGGCAGAAGCAAATGTATACCAAAAATGTACCCAGAATGAGCTTTTCAGTGAACAGCAGCCAGGCACATTTTAGCTAGTTTTACTTGTAAGTGGGGTTGTAAATGCTTTTCAGGCTCAGTACTGCGCTCAAAAGATGCAGCCCTGAGGTCTCTCCTGATAGGAGGTAGTTAAGTAGAAATTTACTGCTCAGCTGACCCGGCAGAAGCAAATGTATACCAAAAATGTACCCAGAATGAGCTTTTCAGTGAACAGCAGCCAGGCACATTTCAGCTAGTTTTACTTGTAACTGGGGTTGTAAATGCTTTTCAGGCTCAGTACTGCGCTCAAAAGATGCAGCCCTGAGGTCTCTCCTGATAGGGGGTAGTTAAGTAGAAATTCACTGCTCAGCTGACCCGGCAGAAGCAAATGTATACCAAAAATGTACCCAGAATGAGCTTTTCAGTGAACAGCAGCCAGGCACATTTTAGCTAGTTTTACTTGTAAGTGGGGTTGTAAACGCTTTTCAGGCTCAGTACTGCGCTCAAAAGATGCAGCCCTGAGGTCTCTCCTGATAGGGGGTAGTTAAGTAGAAATTCACTGCTCAGCTGACCCGGCAGAAGCAAATGTATACCAAAAATGTACCCAGAATGAGCTTTTCAGTGAACAGCAGCCAGGCACATTTTAGCTAGTTTTACTTGTAAGTGGGGTTGTAAACGCTTTTCAGGCTCAGTACTGCGCTCAAAAGATGCAGCCCTGAGGTCTCTCCTGATAGGAGGTAGTTAAGTAGAAATTCACTGCTCAGCTGACCCGGCAGAAGCAAATGTATACCAAAAATGTACCCAGAATGAGCTTTTCAGTGAACAGCAGCCAGGCACATTTTAGCTAGTTTTACTTGTAAGTGGGGTTGTAAACGCTTTTCAGGCTCAGTACTGCACTCAAAAGATGCAGCCATGAGGTCTCTCCTGATAGGAGGTAGTTAAGTAGAAATTCACTGCTCAGCTGACCCGGCAGAAGCAAATGTATACCAAAAATGTACCCAGAATGAGCTTTTCAGTGAACAGCAGCCAGGCACATTTTAGCTAGTTTTACTTGTAACTGGGGTTGTAAACGCTTTTCAGGCTCAGTACTGCGCTCAAAAGATGCAGCCCTGAGGTCTCTCCTGATAGGGGGTAGTTAAGTAGAAATTCACTGCTCAGCTGACCCGGCAGAAGCAAATGTATACCAAAAATGTACCCAGAATGAGCTTTTCAGTGAACAGCAGCCAGGCACATTTTAGCTAGTTTTACTTGTAAGTGGGGTTGTAAACGCTTTTCAGGCTCAGTACTGCGCTCAAAAGATGCAGCCCTGAGGTCTCTCCTGATAGGGGGTAGTTAAGTAGAAATTCACTGCTCAGCTGACCCGGCAGAAGCAAATGTATACCAAAAATGTACCCAGAATGAGCTTTTCAGTG
The DNA here is from genome assembly GCF_964263255.1 of Lissotriton vulgaris. NCBI lineage: Eukaryota > Metazoa > Chordata > Amphibia > Caudata > Salamandridae > Lissotriton > Lissotriton vulgaris. Next base: position 42,184 of record NW_028242557.1, on the reverse strand, counting down.
AACAGCAGCCAGGCACATTTTAGCTAGTTTTACTTGTAAGTGGGGTTGTAAACGCTTTTCAGGCTCAGTACTGCGCTCAAAAGATGCAGCCCTGAGGTCTCTCCTGATAGGAGGTAGTTAAGTAGGAATTCACTGCTCAGCTGACCCGGCAGAAGCAAATGTATACCAAAAATGTACCCAGAATTAGCTTTTCTGTGAACAGCAGCCAGGCACATTTTAGCTAGTTTTACTTGTAAGTGGGGTTGTAAACGCTTTTCAGGCTCAGTACTGCACTCAAAAGATGCAGCCCTGAGGTCTCTCCTGATAGGAGGTAGTTAAGTAAAAATTCACTGCTCAGCTGACTCGGCAGAAGCAAATGTATACCAAAAATGTACCCAGAATGAGCTTTTCAGTGAATAGCAGCCAGGCACATTTTAGCTAGTTTTACTTGTAACTGGGGTTGTAAACGGTTTTCAGGCTCAGTACTGCGCTCAAAAGATGCAGCCCTGAGGTCTCTCCTGATAGGAGGTAGTTAAGTAGAAATTCACTGCTCAGCTGACCCGGCAGAAGCAAATGTATACCAAAAATGTACCCAGAATAAGCTTTTCAGTGAACAGCAGCCAGGCACATTTTAGCTAGTTTTACTTGTGACTGGGGTTGTAAACGCTTTTCAGGCTCAGTACTGCGCTCAAAAGATGCAGCCCTGAGGTCTCTCCTGATAGGAGGTAGTTAAGTAGAAATTCACTGCTCAGCTGACCCGGCAGAAGCAAATGTATACCAAAAATGTACCCAGAATGAGCTTTTCAGTGAACAGCAGCCAGGCACATTTTAGCTAGTTTTACTTGTAAGTGGGGTTGTAAACGCTTTTCAGGCTCAGTACTGCGCTCAAAAGATGCAGCCCTGAGGTCTCTCCTGATAGGAGATAGTTAAGTAGAAATTCACTGCTCAGCTGACCCGGCAGAAGCAAATGTATACCAAAAATGTACCCAGAATGAGCTTTTCAGTGAACAGCAGCCAGGCACATTTTAGCTAGTTTTACTTGTAAGTGGGGTTGGAAACGCTTTTCAGGCTCAGTACTGCGCTCAAAAGATGCAGCCCTGAGGTCTCTCCTGATAGGAGATAGTTAAGTAGAAATTCACTGCTCAGCTGACCCGGCAGAAGCAAATGTATACCAAAAATGTACCCAGAATGAGCTTTTCAGTGAACAGCAGCCAGGCACATTTTAGCTAGTTTTACTTGTAAGTGGGGTTGGAAACGCTTTTCAGGCTCAGTACTGCGCTCAAAAGATGCAGCCCTGAGGTCTCTCCTGATAGGTGGTAGTTAAGTAGAAATTCACTGCTCAGCTGACCCGGCAGAAGCAAATGTATACCAAAAATGTACCCAGAATGAGCTTTTCAGTGAACAGCAGCCAGGCACATTTTAGCTAGTTTTACTTGTAAGTGGGGTTGTAAACGCTTTTCAGGCTCAGTACTGCGCTCAAAAGATGCAGCCCTGAGGTCTCTCCTGATAGGAGGTAGTTAAGTAGAAATTCACTGCTCAGCTGACCCGGCAGAAGCAAATGTATACCAAAAATGTACCCAGAATGAGCTTTTCAGTGAACAGCAGCCAGGCACATTTTAGCTAGTTTTACTTGTAAGTGGGGTTGTAAACGCTTTTCAGGCTCAGTACTGCGCTCAAAAGATGCAGCCCTGAGGTCTCTCCTGATAGGGGGTAGTTAAGTAGAAATTCACTGCTCAGCTGACCCGGCAGAAGCAAATGTATACCAAAAATGTACCCAGAATGAGCTTTTCAGTGAACAGCAGCCAGGCACATTTTAGCTAGTTTTACTTGTAAGTGGGGTTGTAAACGCTTTTCAGGCTCAGTACTGCGCTCAAAAGATGCAGCCCTGAGGTCTCTCCTGATAGGGGGTAGTTAAGTAGAAATTCACTGCTCAGCTGACCCGGCAGAAGCAAATGTATACCAAAAATGTACCCAGAATGAGCTTTTCAGTGAACAGCAGCCAGGCACATTTTAGCTAGTTTTAATTGTAAGTGGGGTTGTAAACGCTTTTCAGGCTCAGTACTGCGCTCAAAAGATGCAGCCCTGAGGTCTCTCCTGATAGGAGGTAGTTAAGTAGAAATTCACTGCTCAGCTGACCCGGCAGAAGCAAATGTATACCAAAAATGTACCCAGAATTAGCTTTTCAGTGAACAGCAGCCAGGCACATTTTAGCTAGTTTTACTTGTAAGTGGGGTTGTAAACGCTTTTCAGGCTCAGTACTGCACTCAAAAGATGCAGCCCTGAGGTCTCTCCTGATAGGGGGTAGTTAAGTAGAAATTCACTGCTCAGCTGACCCGGCAGAAGCAAATGTATACCAAAAATGTACCCAGAATGAGCTTTTCAGTGAACAGCAGCCAGGCACATTTTAGCTAGTTTTACTTGTAAGTGGGGTTGTAAACGCTTTTCAGGCTCAGTACTGCGCTCAAAAGATGCAGCCCTGAGGTCTCTCCTGATAGGAGGTAGTTAAGTAGAAATTCACTGCTCAGCTGACCCGGCAGAAGCAAATGTATACCAAAAATGTACCCAGAATGAGCTTTTCAGTGAACAGCAGCCAGGCACATTTTAGCTAGTTTTACTTGTAACTGGGGTTGTAAACGCTTTTCAGGCTCAGTACTGCGCTCAAAAGATGCAGCCCTGAGGTCTCTCCTGATAGGGGGTAGTTAAGTAGAAATTCACTGCTCAGCTGACCCGGCAGAAGCAAATGTATACCAAAAATGTACCCAGAATGAGCTTTTCAGTGAACAGCAGCCAGGCACATTTTAGCTAGTTTTACTTGTAAGTGGGGTTGTAAACGCTTTTCAGGCTCAGTACTGCGCTCAAAAGATGCAGCCCTGAGGTCTCTCCTGATAGGGGGTAGTTAAGTAGAAATTCACTGCTCAGCTGACCCGGCAGAAGCAAATGTATACCAAAAATTTACCCAGAATGAGCTTTTCAGTGAACAGCAGCCAGGCACATTTTAGCTAGTTTTACTTGTAAGTGGGGTTGTAAACGCTTTTCAGGCTCAGTACTGCGCTCAAAAGATGCAGCCCTGAGGTCTCTCCTGATAGGAGGTAGTTAAGTAGAAATTCACTGCTCAGCTGACCCGGCAGAAGCAAATGTATACCAAAAATGTACCCAGAATTAGCTTTTCTGTGAACAGCAGCCAGGCACATTTTAGCTAGTTTTACTTGTAAGTGGGGTTGTAAACGCTTTTCAGGCTCAGTACTGCACTCAAAAGATGCAGCCCTGAGGTCTCTCCTGATAGGAGGTAGTTAAGTAGAAATTCACTGCTCAGCTGACCCGGCAGAAGCAAATGTATACCAAAAATGTACCCAGAATGAGCTTTTCAGTGAACAGCAGCCAGGCACATTTTAGCTAGTTTTACTTGTGACTGGGGTTGTAAACGCTTTTCAGGCTCAGTACTGCGCTCAAAAGATGCAGCCCTGAGGTCTCTCCTGATAGGAGGTAGTTAAGTAGAAATTCACTGCTCAGCTGACCCGGCAGAAGCAAATGTATACCAAAAATGTACCCAGAATGAGCTTTTCAGTGAACAGCAGCCAGGCACATTTTAGCTAGTTTTACTTGTAAGTGGGGTTGAAACGCTTTTCAGGCTCAGTACTGCGCTCAAAAGATGCAGCCCTGAGGTCTCTCCTGATAGGAGATAGTTAAGTAGAAATTCACTGCTCAGCTGACCCGGCAGAAGCAAATGTATACCAAAAATGTACCCAGAATGAGCTTTTCAGTGAACAGCAGCCAGGCACATTTTAGTTAGTTTTACTTGTAAGTGGGGTTGGAAACGCTTTTCAGGCTCAGCACTGCGCTCAAAAGATGCAGCCCTGAGGTCTCTCCTGATAGGAGATAGTTAAGTAGAAATTCACTGCTCAGCTGACCCGGCAGAAGCAAATGTATACCAAAAATGTACCCAGAATGAGCTTTTCAGTGAACAGCAGCCAGGCACATTTTAGCTAGTTTTACTTGTAAGTGGGGTTGGAAACGCTTTTCAGGCTCAGTACTGCGCTCAAAAGATGCAGCCCTGAGGTCTCTCCTGATAGGAGGTGGTTAAGTAGAAATTCACTGCTCAGCTGACCCGGCAGAAGCAAATGTATACCAAAAATGTACCCAGAATGAGCTTTTCAGTGAACAGCAGCCAGGCACATTTTAGCTAGTTTTACTTGTAAGTGGGGTTGTAAACGCTTTTCAGGCTCAGTACTGCGCTCAAAAGATGCAGCCCTGAGGTCTCTCCTGATAGGAGGTAGTTAAGTAGAAATTCACTGCTCAGCTGACCCGGCAGAAGCAAATGTATACCAAAAATGTACCCAGAATGAGCTTTTCAGTGAACAGCAGCCAGGCACATTTTAGCTAGTTTTACTTGTAAGTGGGGTTGTAAACGCTTTTCAGGCTCAGTACTGCGCTCAAAAGATGCAGCCCTGAGGTCTCTCCTGATAGGGGGTAGTTAAGTAGAAATTCACTGCTCAGCTGACCCGGCAGAAGCAAATGTATACCAAAAATGTACCCAGAATGAGCTTTTCAGTGAACAGCAGCCAGGCACATTTTAGCTAGTTTTACTTGTAAGTGGGGTTGTAAACGCTTTTCAGGCTCAGTACTGCGCTCAAAAGATGCAGCCCTGAGGTCTCTCCTGATAGGGGGTAGTTAAGTAGAAATTCACTGCTCAGCTGACCCGGCAGAAGCAAATGTATACCAAAAATGTACCCAGAATGAGCTTTTCAGTGAACAGCAGCCAGGCACATTTTAGCTAGTTTTAATTGTAAGTGGGGTTGTAAACGCTTTTCAGGCTCAGTACTGCGCTCAAAAGATGCAGCCCTTAGGTCTCCCCTGATAGGAGGTAGTTAAGTAGAAATTCACTGCTCAGCTGACCCGGCAGAAGCAAATGTATACCAAAAATGTACCCAGAATTAGCTTTTCAGTGAACAGCAGCCAGGCACATTTTAGCTAGTTTTACTTGTAAGTGGGGTTGTAAACGCTTTTCAGGCTCAGTACTGCACTCAAAAGATGCAGCCCTGAGGTCTCTCCTGATAGGAGGTAGTTAAGTAGAAATTCACTGCTCAGCTGACCCAGCAGAAGCAAATGTATACCAAAAATGTACCCAAAATGAGCTTTTCAGTGAATAGCAGCCAGGCACATTTTAGCTAGTTTTACTTGTAACTGGGGTTGTAAACGGTTTTCAGGCTCAGTACTGCGCTCAAAAGATGCAGCCCTGAGGTCTCTCCTGATAGGAGGTAGTTAAGTAGAAATTCACTGCTCAGCTGACCCGGCAGAAGCAAATGTATACCAAAAATGTACCCAGAATGAGCTTTTCAGTGAACAGCAGCCAGGCACATTTTAGCTAGTTTTACTTGTGACTGGGGTTGGAAACGCTTTTCAGGCTCAGTACTGCGCTCAAAAGATGCAGCCCTGAGGTCTCTCCTGATAGGAGATAGTTAAGTAGAAATTCACTGCTCAGCTGACCCGGCAGAAGCAAATGTATACCAAAAATGTACCCAGAATGACCTTTTCAGTGAACAGCAGCCAGGCACATTTTAGCTAGTTTTACTTGTAAGTGGGGTTGTAAACGCTTTTCAGGCTCAGTACTGCACTCAAAAGATGCAGCCCTGAGGTCTCTCCTGATAGGAGGTAGTTAAGTAGAAATTCACTGCTCAGCTGACCCGGCAGAAGCAAATGTATACCAAAAATGTACCCAGAATGAGCTTTTCAGTGAACAGCAGCCAGGCACATTTTAGCTAGTTTTAATTGTAAGTGGGGTTGTAAACGCTTTTCAGGCTCAGTACTGCGCTCAAAAGATGCAGCCCTTAGGTCTCCCCTGATAGGAGGTAGTTAAGTAGAAATTCACTGCTCAGCTGATCCGGCAGAAGCAAATGTATACCAAAAATGTACCCAGAATTAGCTTTTCAGTGAACAGCAGCCAGGCACATTTTAGCTAGTTTTACTTGTAAGTGGGGTTGTAAACGCTTTTCAGGCTCAGTACTGCACTCAAAAGATGCAGCCCTGAGGTCTCTCCTGATAGGAGGTAGTTAAGTAGAAATTCACTGCTCAGCTGACCCGGCAGAAGCAAATGTATACCAAAAATGTACCCAGAATGAGCTTTTCAGTGAATAGCAGCCAGGCACATTTTAGCTAGTTTTACTTGTAACTGGGGTTGTAAACGGTTTTCAGGCTCAGTACTGCGCTCAAAAGATGCAGCCCTGAGGTCTCTCCTGATAGGAGGTAGTTAAGTAGAAATTCACTGCTCAGCTGACCCGGCAGAAGCAAATGTATACCAAAAATGTACCCAGAATGAGCTTTTCAGTGAATAGCAGCCAGGCACATTTTAGCTAGTTTTACTTGTAACTGGGGTTGTAAACGGTTTTCAGGCTCAGTACTGCGCTCAAAAGATGCAGCCCTGAGGTCTCTCCTGATAGGAGGTAGTTAAGTAGAAATTCACTGCTCAGCTGACCCGGCAGAAGCAAATGTATACCAAAAATGTACCCAGAATGAGCTTTTCAGTGAACAGCAGCCAGGCACATTTTAGCTAGTTTTACTTGTGACTGGGGTTGGAAACGCTTTTCAGGCTCAGTACTGCGCTCAAAAGATGCAGCCCTGAGGTCTCTCCTGATAGGAGATAGTTAAGTAGAAATTCACTGCTCAGCTGACCCGGCAGAAGCAAATGTATACCAAAAATGTACCCAGAATGACCTTTTCAGTGAACAGCAGCCAGGCACATTTTAGCTAGTTTTACTTGTAAGTGGGGTTGTAAACGCTTTTCAGGCTCAGTACTGCGCTCAAAAGATGCAGCCCTGAGGTCTCTCCTGATAGGAGGTAGTTAAGTAGAAATTCACTGCTCAGCTGACCCGGCAGAAGCAAATGTATACCAAAAATGTACCCAGAATGAGCTTTTCAGTGAACAGCAGCCAGGCACATTTTAGCTAGTTTTACTTGTAAGTGGAGTTGAAAACGCTTTTCAGGCTCAGTACTGCGCTCAAAAGATGCAGCCCTGAGGTCTCTCCTGATAGGAGATAGTTAAGTAGAAATTCACTGCTCAACTGACCCGGCAGAAGCAAATGTATACCAAAAATGTACCCAGAATGAGCTTTTCAGTGAACAGCAGCCAGGCACATTTTAGCTAATTTTACTTGTAAGTGGGGTTGTAAACGCTTTTCAGGCTCAGTACTGCGCTCAAAAGATGCAGCCCTGAGGTCTCTCCTGATAGGGGGTAGTTAAGTAGAAATTCACTGCTCAGCTGACCCGGCAGAAGCAAATGTATACCAAAAATGTACCCAGAATGAGCTTTTCAGTGAACAGCAGCCAGGCACATTTTAGCTAGTTTTACTTGTAAGTGGGGTTGTAAACGCTTTTCAGGCTCAGTACTGCGCTCAAAAGATGCAGCCCTGAGGTCTCTCCTGATAGGGGGTAGTTAAGTAGAAATTCACTGCTCAGCTGACCCGGCAGAAGCAAATGTATACCAAAAATGTACCCAGAATGAGCTTTTCAGTGAACAGCAGCCAGGCACATTTTAGCTAGTTTTACTTGTAAGTGGGGTTGTAAACGCTTTTCAGGCTCAGTACTGCGCTCAAAAGATGCAGCCCTGAGGTCTCTCCTGATAGGAGGTAGTTAAGTAGAAATTCACTGCTCAGCTGACCCGGCAGAAGCAAATGTATACCAAAAATGTACCCAGAATGAGCTTTTCAGTGAATAGCAGCCAGGCACATTTTAGCTAGTTTTACTTGTAACTGGGGTTGTAAACGGTTTTCAGGCTCAGTACTGCGTTCAAAAGATGCAGCCCTGAGGTCTCTCCTGATAGGAGGTAGTTAAGTAGAAATTCACTGCTCAGCTGACCCGGCAGAAGCAAATGTATACCAAAAATGTACCCAGAATGAGCTTTTCAGTGAACAGCAGCCAGGCACATTTTAGCTAGTTTTACTTGTGACTGGGGTTGTAAACGCTTTTCAGGCTCAGTACTGCGCTCAAAAGATGCAGCCCTGAGGTCTCTCCTGATAGGAGGTAGTTAAGTAGAAATTCACTGCTCAGCTGACCCGGCAGAAGCAAATGTATACCAAAAATGTACCCAGAATGAGCTTTTCAGTGAACAGCAGCCAGGCACATTTTAGCTAGTTTTACTTGTAAGTGGGGTTGGAAACGCTTTTCAGGCTCAGTACTGCGCTCAAAAGATGCAGCCCTGAGGTCTCTCCTGATAGGAGATAGTTAAGTAGAAATTCACTGCTCAGCTGACCCGGCAGAAGCAAATGTATACCAAAAATGTACCCAGAATGAGCTTTTCAGTGAACAGCAGCCAGGCACATTTTAGCTAGTTTTACTTGTAAGTGGGGTTGGAAACGCTTTTCAGGCTCAGTACTGCGCTCAAAAGATGCAGCCCTGAGGTCTCTCCTGATAGGAGATAATTAAGTAGAAATTCACTGCTCAGCTGACCCGGCTGAAGCAAATGTATACCAAAAATGTACCCAGAATGAGCTTTTCAGTGAACAGCAGCCAGGCACATTTTAGCTAGTTTTACTTGTAAGTGGGGTTGGAAACGCTTTTCAGGCTCAGTACTGCGCTCAAAAGATTGAGATCTCTCCTGATAGGAGGTAGTTAAGTAGAAATTCACTGCTCAGCTGACCCGGCAGAAGCAAATGTATACCAAAAATGTACCCAGAATGAGCTTTTCAGTGAACAGCAGCCAGGCACATTTTAGCTAGTTTTACTTGTAAGTGGGGTTGTAAACGCTTTTCAGGCTCAGTACTGCGCTCAAAAGATGCAGCCCTGAGGTCTCTCCTGATAGGAGGTAGTTAAGTAGAAATTCACTGCTCAGCTGACCTGGCAGAAGCAAATGTATACCAAAAATGTACCCAGAATGAGCTTTTCAGTGAACAGCAGCCAGGCACATTTTAGCTAGTTTTACTTGTAAGTGGGGTTGTAAACGCTTTTCAGGCTCAGTACTGCGCTCAAAAGATGCAGCCCTGAGGTCTCTCCTGATAGGGGGTAGTTAAGTAGAAATTCACTGCTCAGCTGACCCGGCAGAAGCAAATGTATACCAAAAATGTACCCAGAATGAGCTTTTCAGTGAACAGCAACCAGGCACATTTTAGCTAGTTTTACTTGTAAGTGGGGTTGTAAACGCTTTTCAGGCTCAGTACTGCGCTCAAAAGATGCAGCCCTGAGGTCTCTCCTGATAGGGGGTAGTTAAGTAGAAATTCACTGCTCAGCTGACCCGGCAGAAGCAAATGTATACCAAAAATGTACCCAGAATGAGCTTTTCAGTGAACAGCAGCCAGGCACATTTTAGCTAGTTTTAATTGTAAGTGGGGTTGTAAACGCTTTTCAGGCTCAGTACTGCGCTCAAAAGATGCAGCCCTGAGGTCTCTCCTGATAGGAGGTAGTTAAGTAGAAATTCACTGCTCAGCTGACCCGGCAGAAGCAAATGTATACCAAAAATGTACCCAGAATTAGCTTTTCAGTGAACAGCAGCCAGGCACATTTTAGCTAGTTTTACTTGTAAGTGGGGTTGTAAACGCTTTTCAGGCTCAGTACTGCACTCAAAAGATGCAGCCCTGAGGTCTCTCCTGATAGGAGGTAGTTAAGTAGAAATTCACTGCTCAGCTGACCCGGCAGAAGCAAATGTATACCAAAAATGTACCCAGAATGAGCTTTTCAGTGAATAGCAGCCAGGCACATTTTAGCTAGTTTTACTTGTAACTGGGGTTGTAAACGGTTTTCAGGCTCAGTACTGCGCTCAAAAGATGCAGCCCTGAGGTCTCTCCTGATAGGAGGTAGTTAAGTAGAAATTCACTGCTCAGCTGACCCGGCAGAAGCAAATGTATACCAAAAATGTACCCAGAATGAGCTTTTCAGTGAACAGCAGCCAGGCACATTTTAGCTAGTTTTACTTGTGACTGGGGTTGGAAACGCTTTTCAGGCTCAGTACTGCGCTCAAAAGATGCAGTCCTGAGGTCTCTCCTGATAGGAGGTAGTTAAGTAGAAATTCACTGCTCAGCTGACCCGGCAGAAGCAAATGTATACCAAAAATGTACCCAGAATGAGCTTTTCAGTGAACAGCAGCCAGGCACATTTTAGCTAGTTTTACTTGTAAGTGGGGTTGTAAACGCTTTTCAGGCTCAGTACTGCGCTCAAAAGATGCAGCCCTGAGGTCTCTCCTGATAGGAGGTAGTTAAGTAGAAATTCACTGCTCAGCTGACCCGGCAGAAGCAAATGTATACCAAAAATGTACCCAGAATGAGCTTTTCAGTGAACAGCAGCCAGGCACATTTTAGCTAGTTTTACTTGTAAGTGGGGTTGTAAACGCTTTTCAGGCTCAGTACTGCGCTCAAAAGATGCAGCCCTGAGGTCTCTCCTGATAGGAGGTAGTTAAGTAGAAATTTACTGCTCAGCTGACCCGGCAGAAGCAAATGTATACCAAAAATGTACCCAGAATGAGCTTTTCAGTGAACAGCAGCCAGGCACATTTCAGCTAGTTTTACTTGTAACTGGGGTTGTAAATGCTTTTCAGGCTCAGTACTGCGCTCAAAAGATGCAGCCCTGAGGTCTCTCCTGATAGGGGGTAGTTAAGTAGAAATTCACTGCTCAGCTGACCCGGCAGTAGCAAATGTATACCAAAAATGTACCCAGAATGAGCTTTTCAGTGAACAGCAGCCAGGCACATTTTAGCTAGTTTTACTTGTAAGTGGGGTTGTAAACGCTTTTCAGGCTCAGTACTGCGCTCAAAAGATGCAGCCCTGAGGTCTCTCCTGATAGGGGGTAGTTAAGTAGAAATTCACTGCTCAGCTGACCCGGCAGAAGCAAATGTATACCAAAAATGTACCCAGAATGAGCTTTTCAAGGAACAGCAGCCAGGCACATTTTAGCTAGTTTTACTTGTAAGTGGGGTTGTAAACGCTTTTCAGGCTCAGTACTGCGCTCAAAAGATGCAGCCCTGAGGTCTCTCCTGATAGGAGGTAGTTAAGTAGAAATTCACTGCTCAGCTGACCCGGCAGAAGCAAATGTATACCAAAAATGTACCCAGAATGAGCTTTTCAGTGAACAGCAGCCAGGCACATTTTAGCTAGTTTTACTTGTAAGTGGGGTTGTAAACGCTTTTCAGGCTCAGTACTGCACTCAAAAGATGCAGCCATGAGGTCTCTCCTGATAGGAGGTAGTTAAGTAGAAATTCACTGCTCAGCTGACCCGGCAGAAGCAAATGTATACCAAAAATGTACCCAGAATGAGCTTTTCAGTGAACAGCAGCCAGGCACATTTTAGCTAGTTTTACTTGTAACTGGGGTTGTAAACGCTTTTCAGGCTCAGTACTGCGCTCAAAAGATGCAGCCCTGAGGTCTCTCCTGATAGGGGGTAGTTAAGTAGAAATTCACTGCTCAGCTGACCCGGCAGAAGCAAATGTATACCAAAAATGTACCCAGAATGAGCTTTTCAGTGAACAGCAGCCAGGCACATTTTAGCTAGTTTTACTTGTAAGTGGGGTTGTAAACGCTTTTCAGGCTCAGTACTGCGCTCAAAAGATGCAGCCCTGAGGTCTCTCCTGATAGGGGGTAGTTAAGTAGAAATTCACTGCTCAGCTGACCCGGCAGAAGCAAATGTATACCAAAAATGTACCCAGAATGAGCTTTTCAGTGAACAGCAGCCAGGCACATTTTAGCTAGTTTTACTTGTAAGTGGGGTTGTAAACGCTTTTCAGGCTCAGTACTGCGCTCAAAAGATGCAGCCCTGAGGTCTCTCCTGATAGGAGGTAGTTAAGTAGGAATTCACTGCTCAGCTGACCCGGCAGAAGCAAATGTATACCAAAAATGTACCCAGAATTAGCTTTTCTGTGAACAGCAGCCAGGCACATTTTAGCTAGTTTTACTTGTAAGTGGGGTTGTAAACGCTTTTCAGGCTCAGTACTGCACTCAAAAGATGCAGCCCTGAGGTCTCTCCTGATAGGAGGTAGTTAAGTAGAAATTCACTGCTCAGCTGACCCGGCAGAAGCAAATGTATACCAAAAATGTACCCAGAATGAGCTTTTCAGTGAACAGCAGCCAGGCACATTTTAGCTAGTTTTACTTGTAAGTGGGGTTGTAAACGCTTTTCAGGCTCAGTACTGCGCTCAAAAGATGCAGCCCTGAGGTCTCTCCTGATAGGAGGTAGTTAAGTAGAAATTCACTGCTCAGCTGACCCGGCAGAAGCAAATGTATACCAAAAATGTACCCAGAATGAGCTTTTCAGTGAACAGCAGCCAGGCACATTTTAGCTAGTTTTACTTGTAAGTGGGGTTGTAAACGCTTTTCAGGCTCAGTACTGCGCTCAAAAGATGCAGCCCTGAGGTCTCTCCTGATAGGGGGTAGTTAAGTAGAAATTCACTGCTCAGCTGACCCGGCAGAAGCAAATGTATACCAAAAATGTACCCAGAATGAGCTTTTCAGTGAACAGCAGCCAGGCACATTTTAGCTAGTTTTACTTGTAAGTGGGGTTGTAAACGCTTTTCAGGCTCAGTACTGCGCTCAAAAGATGCAGCCCTGAGGTCTCTCCTGATAGGGGGTAGTTAAGTAGAAATTCACTGCTCAGCTGACCCGGCAGAAGCAAATGTATACCAAAAATGTACCCAGAATGAGCTTTTCAGTGAACAGCAGCCAGGCACATTTTAGCTAGTTTTAATTGTAAGTGGGGTTGTAAACGCTTTTCAGGCTCAGTACTGCGCTCAAAAGATGCAGCCCTGAGGTCTCTCCTGATAGGAGGTAGTTAAGTAGAAATTCACTGCTCAGCTGACCCGGCAGAAGCAAATGTATACCAAAAATGTACCCAGAATTAGCTTTTCAGTGAACAGCAGCCAGGCACATTTTAGCTAGTTTTACTTGTAAGTGGGGTTGTAAACGCTTTTCAGGCTCAGTACTGCACTCAAAAGATGCAGCCCTGAGGTCTCTCCTGATAGGGGGTAGTTAAGTAGAAATTCACTGCTCAGCTGACCCGGCAGTAGCAAATGTATACCAAAAATGTACCCAGAATGAGCTTTTCAGTGAACAGCAGCCAGGCACATTTTAGCTAGTTTTACTTGTAAGTGGGGTTGTAAACGCTTTTCAGGCTCAGTACTGCGCTCAAAAGATGCAGCCCTGAGGTCTCTCCTGATAGGAGGTAGTTAAGTAGAAATTCACTGCTCAGCTGACCCGGCAGAAGCAAATGTATACCAAAAATGTACCCAGAATGAGCTTTTCAGTGAACAGCAGCCAGGCACATTTTAGCTAGTTTTACTTGTAACTGGGGTTGTAAACGCTTTTCAGGCTCAGTACTGCGCTCAAAAGATGCAGCCCTGAGGTCTCTCCTGATAGGGGGTAGTTAAGTAGAAATTCACTGCTCAGCTGACCCGGCAGAAGCAAATGTATACCAAAAATGTACCCAGAATGAGCTTTTCAGTGAACAGCAGCCAGGCACATTTTAGCTAGTTTTACTTGTAAGTGGGGTTGTAAACGCTTTTCAGGCTCAGTACTGCGCTCAAAAGATGCAGCCCTGAGGTCTCTCCTGATAGGGGGTAGTTAAGTAGAAATTCACTGCTCAGCTGACCCGGCAGAAGCAAATGTATACCAAAAATTTACCCAGAATGAGCTTTTCAGTGAACAGCAGCCAGGCACATTTTAGCTAGTTTTACTTGTAAGTGGGGTTGTAAACGCTTTTCAGGCTCAGTACTGCGCTCAAAAGATGCAGCCCTGAGGTCTCTCCTGATAGGAGGTAGTTAAGTAGAAATTCACTGCTCAGCTGACCCGGCAGAAGCAAATGTATACCAAAAATGTACCCAGAATTAGCTTTTCTGTGAACAGCAGCCAGGCACATTTTAGCTAGTTTTACTTGTAAGTGGGGTTGTAAACGCTTTTCAGGCTCAGTACTGCACTCAAAAGATGCAGCCCTGAGGTCTCTCCTGATAGGAGGTAGTTAAGTAGAAATTCACTGCTCAGCTGACCCGGCAGAAGCAAATGTATACCAAAAATGTACCCAGAATGAGCTTTTCAGTGAACAGCAGCCAGGCACATTTTAGCTAGTTTTACTTGTGACTGGGGTTGTAAACGCTTTTCAGGCTCAGTACTGCGCTCAAAAGATGCAGCCCTGAGGTCTCTCCTGATAGGAGGTAGTTAAGTAGAAATTCACTGCTCAGCTGACCCGGCAGAAGCAAATGTATACCAAAAATGTACCCAGAATGAGCTTTTCAGTGAACAGCAGCCAGGCACATTTTAGCTAGTTTTACTTGTAAGTGGGGTTGGAAACGCTTTTCAGGCTCAGTACTGCGCTCAAAAGATGCAGCCCTGAGGTCTCTCCTGATAGGAGATAGTTAAGTAGAAATTCACTGCTCAGCTGACCCGGCAGAAGCAAATGTATACCAAAAATGTACCCAGAATGAGCTTTTCAGTGAACAGCAGCCAGGCACATTTTAGTTAGTTTTACTTGTAAGTGGGGTTGGAAACGCTTTTCAGGCTCAGTACTGCGCTCAAAAGATGCAGCCCTGAGGTCTCTCCTGATAGGAGATAGTTAAGTAGAAATTCACTGCTCAGCTGACCCGGCAGAAGCAAATGTATACCAAAAATGTACCCAGAATGAGCTTTTCAGTGAACAGCAGCCAGGCACATTTTAGCTAGTTTTACTTGTAAGTGGGGTTGGAAACGCTTTTCAGGCTCAGTACTGCGCTCAAAAGATGCAGCCCTGAGGTCTCTCCTGATAGGAGGTGGTTAAGTAGAAATTCACTGCTCAGCTGACCCGGCAGAAGCAAATGTATACCAAAAATGTACCCAGAATGAGCTTTTCAGTGAACAGCAGCCAGGCACATTTTAGCTAGTTTTACTTGTAAGTGGGGTTGTAAACGCTTTTCAGGCTCAGTACTGCGCTCAAAAGATGCAGCCCTGAGGTCTCTCCTGATAGGAGGTAGTTAAGTAGAAATTCACTGCTCAGCTGACCCGGCAGAAGCAAATGTATACCAAAAATGTACCCAGAATGAGCTTTTCAGTGAACAGCAGCCAGGCACATTTTAGCTAGTTTTACTTGTAAGTGGGGTTGTAAACGCTTTTCAGGCTCAGTACTGCGCTCAAAAGATGCAGCCCTGAGGTCTCTCCTGATAGGGGGTAGTTAAGTAGAAATTCACTGCTCAGCTGACCCGGCAGAAGCAAATGTATACCAAAAATGTACCCAGAATGAGCTTTTCAGTGAACAGCAGCCAGGCACATTTTAGCTAGTTTTACTTGTAAGTGGGGTTGTAAACTTTTTTCAGGCTCAGTACTGCGCTCAAAAGATGCAGCCCTGAGGTCTCTCCTGATAGGGGGTAGTTAAGTAGAAATTCACTGCTCAGCTGACCCGGCAGAAGCAAATGTATACCAAAAATGTACCCAGAATGAGCTTTTCAGTGAACAGCAGCCAGGCACATTTTAGCTAGTTTTAATTGTAAGTGGGGTTGTAAACGCTTTTCAGGCTCAGTACTGCGCTCAAAAGATGCAGCCCTTAGGTCTCCCCTGATAGGAGGTAGTTAAGTAGAAATTCACTGCTCAGCTGACCCGGCAGAAGCAAATGTATACCAAAAATGTACCCAGAATTAGCTTTTCAGTGAACAGCAGCCAGGCACATTTTAGCTAGTTTTACTTGTAAGTGGGGTTGTAAACGCTTTTCAGGCTCAGTACTGCACTCAAAAGATGCAGCCCTGAGGTCTCTCCTGATAGGAGGTAGTTAAGTAGAAATTCACTGCTCAGCTGACCCGGCAGAAGCAAATGTATACCAAAAATGTACCCAGAATGAGCTTTTCAGTGAATAGCAGCCAGGCACATTTTAGCTAGTTTTACTTGTAACTGGGGTTGTAAACGGTTTTCAGGCTCAGTACTGCGCTCAAAAGATGCAGCCCTGAGGTCTCTCCTGATAGGAGGTAGTTAAGTAGAAATTCACTGCTCAGCTGACCCGGCAGAAGCAAATGTATACCAAAAATGTACCCAGAATGAGCTTTTCAGTGAACAGCAGCCAGGCACATTTTAGCTAGTTTTACTTGTGACTGGGGTTGGAAACGCTTTTCAGGCTCAGTACTGCGCTCAAAAGATGCAGCCCTGAGGTCTCTCCTGATAGGAGATAGTTAAGTAGAAATTCACTGCTCAGCTGACCCGGCAGAAGCAAATGTATACCAAAAATGTACCCAGAATGACCTTTTCAGTGAACAGCAGCCAGGCACATTTTAGCTAGTTTTACTTGTAAGTGGGGTTGTAAACGCTTTTCAGGCTCAGTACTGCGCTCAAAAGATGCAGCCCTGAGGTCTCTCCTGATAGGAGGTAGTTAAGTAGAAATTCACTGCTCAGCTGACCCGGCAGAAGCAAATGTATACCAAAAATGTACCCAGAATGAGCTTTTCAGTGAACAGCAGCCAGGCACATTTTAGCTAGTTTTACTTGTAAGTGGAGTTGAAAACGCTTTTCAGGCTCAGTACTGCGCTCAAAAGATGCAGCCCTGAGGTCTCTCCTGATAGGAGATAGTTAAGTAGAAATTCACTGCTCAACTGACCCGGCAGAAGCAAATGTATACCAAAAATGTACCCAGAATGAGCTTTTCAGTGAACAGCAGCCAGGCACATTTTAGCTAATTTTACTTGTAAGTGGGGTTGTAAACGCTTTTCAGGCTCAGTACTGCGCTCAAAAGATGCAGCCCTGAGGTCTCTCCTGATAGGGGGTAGTTAAGTAGAAATTCACTGCTCAGCTGACCCGGCAGAAGCAAATGTATACCAAAAATGTACCCAGAATGAGCTTTTCAGTGAACAGCAGCCAGGCACATTTTAGCTAGTTTTACTTGTAAGTGGGGTTGTAAACGCTTTTCAGGCTCAGTACTGCGCTCAAAAGATGCAGCCCTGAGTTCTCTCCTGATAGGAGGTAGTTAAGTAGAAATTCACTGCTCAGCTGACCCGGCAGAAGCAAATGTATACCAAAAATGTACCCAGAATGAGCTTTTCAGTGAACAGCAGCCAGGCACATTTTAGCTAGTTTTACTTGTGACTGGGGTTGTAAACGCTTTTCAGGCTCAGTACTGCGCTCAAAAGATGCAGCCCTGAGGTCTCTCCTGATAGGAGGTAGTTAAGTAGAAATTCACTGCTCAGCTGACCCGGCAGAAGTAAATGTATACCAAAAATTTACCCAGAATGAGCTTTTCAGTGAACAGCAGCCAGGCACATTTTAGCTAGTTTTACTTGTAAGTGGGGTTGGAAACGCTTTTCAGGCTCAGTACTGCGCTCAAAAGATGCAGCCCTGAGGTCTCTCCTGATAGGAGGTAGTTAAGTAGAAATTCACTGCTCAGCTGACCCGGCAGAATCAAATGTATACCAAAAATGTACCCAGAATGAGCTTTTCAGTGAACAGCAGCCAGGCACATTTTAGCTAGTTTTACTTGTAACTGGGGTTGTAAACGCTTTTCAGGCTCAGTACTGCGCTCAAAAGATGCAGCCCTGAGGTCTCTCCTGATAGGAGATAGTTAAGTAGAAATTCACTGCTCAGCTGACCCGGCAGAAGCAAATGTATACCAAAAATGTACCCAGAATGACCTTTTCAGTGAACAGCAGCCAGGCACATTTTAGCTAGTTTTACTTGTGACTGGGGTTGTAAATGCTTTTCAGGCTCAGTACTGCGCTCAAAAGATGCAGCCCTGAGGTCTCTCCTGATAGGAGGTAGTTAAGTAGAAATTCACTGCTCAGCTGACCCGGCAGAAGCAAATGTATACCAAAAATGTACCCAGAATGAGCTTTTCAGTGAACAGCAGCCAGGCACATTTTAGCTAGTTTTACTTGTAAGTGGGGTTGGAAACGCTTTTCAGGCTCAGTACTGCGCTCAAAAGATGCAGCCCTGAGGTCTCTCCTGATAGGAGATAGTTAAGTAGAAATTCACTGCTCAGCTGACCCGGCAGAAGCAAATGTATACCAAAAATGTACCCAGAATGAGCTTTTCAGTGAACAGCAGCCAGGCACATTTTAGCTAGTTTTACTTGTAAGTGGGGTTGTAAACGCTTTTCAGGCTCAGTACTGCACTCAAAAGATGCAGCCCTGAGGTCTCTCCTGATAGGAGGTAGTTAAGTAGAAATTCACTGCTCAGCTGACCCGGCAGAAGCAAATGTATACCAAAAATGTACCCAGAATGAGCTTTTCAGTGAACAGCAGCCAGACACATTTTAGCTAGTTTTACTTGTAAGTGGGGTTGGAAACGCTTTTCAGGCTCAGTACTGCGCTCAAAAGATGCAGCCCTGAGGTCTCTCCTGATAGGAGGTAGTTAAGTAGAAATTCACTGCTCAGCTGACCCGGCAGAAGCAAATGTATACCAAAAATGTACCCAGAATGAGCTTTTCAGTGAACAGCAGCCAGGCACATTTTAGCTAGTTTTACTTGTAAGTGGGGTTGTAAACGCTTTTCAGGCTCAGTACTGCGCTCAAAAGATGCAGCCCTGAGGTCTCTCCTGATAGGAGGTAGTTAAGTAGAAATTCACTGCTCAGCTGACCCGGCAGAAGCAAATGTATACCAAAAATGTACCCAGAATGAGCTTTTCAGTGAACAGCAGCCAGGCACATTTTAGCTAGTTTTACTTGTAAGTGGGGTTGTAAACGCTTTTCAGGCTCAGTACTGCGCTCAAAAGATGCAGCCCTGAGGTCTCTCCTGATAGGGGGTAGTTAAGTAGAAATTCACTGCTCAGCTGACCCGGCAGAAGCAAATGTATACCAAAAATGTACCCAGAATGAGCTTTTCAGTGAACAGCAGCCAGGCACATTTTAGCTAGTTTTACTTGTAAGTGGGGTTGTAAACGCTTTTCAGGCTCAGTACTGCGCTCAAAAGATGCAGCCCTGAGGTCTCTCCTGATAGGAGGTAGTTAAGTAGAAATTCACTGCTCAGCTGACCCGGCAGAAGCAAATGTATACCAAAAATGTACCCAGAATGAGCTTTTCAGTGAATAGCAGCCAGGCACATTTTAGCTAGTTTTACTTGTAACTGGGGTTGTAAACGGTTTTCAGGCTCAGTACTGCGCTCAAAAGATGCAGCCCTGAGGTCTCTCCTGATAGGAGGTAGTTAAGTAGAAATTCACTGCTCAGCTGACCCGGCAGAAGCAAATGTATACCAAAAATGTACCCAGAATGAGCTTTTCAGTGAACAGCAGCCAGGCACATTTTAGCTAGTTTTACTTGTGACTGGGGTTGTAAACGCTTTTCAGGCTCAGTACTGCGCTCAAAAGATGCAGTCCTGAGGTCTCTCCTGATAGGAGGTAGTTAAGTAGAAATTCACTGCTCAGCTGACCCGGCAGAAGCAAATGTATACCAAAAATGTACCCAGAATGAGCTTTTCAGTGAACAGCAGCCAGGCACATTTAGCTAGTTTTACTTGTAAGTGGGGTTGGAAACGCTTTTCAGGCTCAGTACTGCGCTCAAAAGATGCAGCCCTGAGGTCTCTCCTGATAGGAGATAGTTAAGTAGAAATTCACTGCTCAGCTGACCCGGCAGAAGCAAATGTATACCAAAAATGTACCCAGAATGAGCTTTTCAGTGAACAGCAGCCAGGCACATTTTAGCTAGTTTTACTTGTAAGTGGGGTTGTAAACGCTTTTCAGGCTCAGTACTGCGCTCAAAAGATGCAGCCCTGAGGTCTCTCCTGATAGGAGGTAGTTAAGTAGAAATTCACTGCTCAGCTGACCCGGCAGAAGCAAATGTATACCAAAAATGTACCCAGAATGACCTTTTCAGTGAACAGCAGCCAGGCACATTTTAGCTAGTTTTACTTGTGACTGGGGTTGTAAACGCTTTTCAGGCTCAGTACTGCGCTCAAAAGATGCAGCCCTGAGGTCTCTCCTGATAGGAGGTAGTTAAGTAGAAATTCACTGCTCAGCTGACCCGGCAGAAGCAAATGTATACCAAAAATGTACCCAGAATGACCTTTTCAGTGAACAGCAGACAGGCACATTTTAGCTAGTTTTACTTGTAAGTGGGGTTGTAAACGCTTTTCAGGCTCAGTACTGCGCTCAAAAGATGCAGCCCTGAGGTCTCTCCTGATAGGAGGTAGTTAAGTAGAAATTCACTGCTCAGCTGACCCGGCAGAAGCAAATGTATACCAAAAATGTACCCAGAATGAGCTTTTCAGTGAATAGCAGCCAGGCACATTTTAGCTAGTTTTACTTGTAAGTGGAGTTAAAAACGCTTTTCAGGCTCAGTACTGCGCTCAAAAGATGCAGCCCTGAGGTCTCTCCTGATAGGAGATAGTTAAGTAGAAATTCACTGCTCAACTGACCCGGCAGAAGCAAATGTATACCAAAAATGTACCCAGAATGAGCTTTTCAGTGAACAGCAGCCAGGCACATTTTAGCTAGTTTTACTTGTAAGTGGGGTTGTAAACGCTTTTCAGGCTCAGTACTGCGCTCAAAAGATGCAGCCCTGAGGTCTCTCCTGATAGGGGGTAGTTAAGTAGAAATTCACTGCTCAGCTGACCCGGCAGAAGCAAATGTATACCAAAAATGTACCCAGAATGAGCTTTTCAGTGAACAGCAGCCAGGCACATTTTAGCTAGTTTTACTTGTAAGTGGGGTTGTAAACGCTTTTCAGGCTCAGTACTGCGCTCAAAAGATGCAGCCCTGAGGTCTCTCCTGATAGGAGGTAGTTAAGTAGAAATTCACTGCTCAGCTGACCCGGCAGAAGCAAATGTATACCAAAAATGTACCCAGAATGAGCTTTTCAGTGAACAGCAGCCAGGCACATTTTAGCTAGTTTTACTTGTGACTGGGGTTGTAAACGCTTTTCAGGCTCAGTACTGCGCTCAAAAGATGCAGCCCTGAGGTCTCTCCTGATAGGAGGTAGTTAAGTAGAAATTCACTGCTCAGCTGACCCGGCAGAAGTAAATGTATACCAAAAATCTACCCAGAATGAGCTTTTCAGTGAACAGCAGCCAGGCACATTTTAGCTAGTTTTACTTGTAAGTGGGGTTGGAAACGCTTTTCAGGCTCAGTACTGCGCTCAAAAGATGCAGCCCTGAGGTCTCTCCTGATAGGAGGTAGTTAAGTAGAAATTCACTGCTCAGCTGACCCGGCAGAATCAAATGTATACCAAAAATGTACCCAGAATGAGCTTTTCAGTGAACAGCAGCCAGGCACATTTTAGCTAGTTTTACTTGTAACTGGGGTTGTAAACTCTTTTCAGGCTCAGTACTGCGCTCAAAAGATGCAGCCCTGAGGTCTCTCCTGATAGGAGATAGTTAAGTAGAAATTCACTGCTCAGCTGACCCGGCAGAAGCAAATGTATACCAAAAATGTACCCAGAATGACCTTTTCAGTGAACAGCAGCCAGGCACATTTTAGCTAGTTTTACTTGTGACTGGGTGTAATGGCTGGATTTTCTGTTTAGATGGGATCAGCCCCCAGGGGCCCCTGTGACCCAGCCAAAACGTACTCACCTTCCGTCCTCAGGACTCCTCTATATCCAGGCACCTGGTACCTACCTAAGGATAGGGAACTCGCAATATACAAGCTCATATTATTAAGAACACCACTAAATCTATAGGGATACTAAGAATACTCACTGATTACTAGGGATATCCATACCCTACATCACACTTATTCACATCAGTTGGTCTCGCGGCCACCCTGACCCAGACCGTTCTACCCTAGGGCAGATCTGACACACAATCCGGTGTGTCTACACACGGGCCTGCAGAACCCAATGCTCCCTTTTCCAAATTGTTCGCGATCCTGCGAAACTCCACGTCAGTGTCCTTCCTGACGCTCTCACTTATTTTAAGCCACAATCTGGTGGATTTACACGCCGGTCTCCTTCCCGGCGCTCTCATTAACGCCGCATATCAACGACGACCACATTCCTATGAACACCTATACATATATATATCAATGAAAAAACCATAGGTTATAGACCATATATAGTTAGGAATTCGCATTTACAAAACCTTATTTTACTCGCATAAAACCATTGAAATTCCATATATAGTTAGTTGCGCTAACTATATATCGCGCACCCGCAATCCACTGCTGATGATGTCACATATTACATCATTCATGACATGGTCAGTGACATCACTGATGACATCACTGATGACATCTCAAATGACATCACTGATGACATCACTGATGACATCTCATTTGACATTACTGATCACATCACTGATGATATCATTCATGTGATAATACGATGAACCTCTTCAGACTCTAATATAACCTTAGATACAATCAGTGTAAACAGACACTCACAGACTGTCACTCATCCATGGAGTTACTCACACACCTAGTCAGTCATGCAAAGAATCAATCACACCTCCATTTCCTCAACTATACAGTTATACAAACTTTACTTATTCAAACATATACTAACACATATTTACTCTCTTATACAATCCCTGATACAAGTTCACAATGATCCATACAGCCACTCACACATTCACTGGCTCTTATGCACAGTTATTTATATATGTCAACTCTCACATGTACTGTGTTTTACATATGTACTTACTTTGACATGTAGCACTGAGATATCCATTCACTCACCAATACACTCATGCACACAGTCAACCGCCCATACAGCTGTTACCACATGCACTTTTGAAACCATACCTCTAGTGAATCAACTGCTCACACATCTATGCACAGAGTCATACACCTCCCAGCCACCCACACACACACTCAGTCTCCCATACAAATACTAAGGTAACCAATCAATAACCCATATAGTTACTCATATAGCTACTTATCAACACATGCAACAGTTTACAGAACAACAGACATAATGATGCACAAATTAAGACAGTTTAGTCACTAACCCATGCACTCAGTGAGACACATTTAATCACTCACTCATACAGTCAGTCATGCACCTACTAAATCCTTCATCCAGACACTTATACATCCACTCATTCTTCAATATGTAAGACATATTTTAACTTCACAGAAACATACAGTCACTGGATGTTGTCATCAGTGATGTCATTTGAGATGTCATCAGTGATGTCATCAGTGATGTCACTGACCATGTCATGAATGATGTAATATGTGACATCATCAGCAGTGGATTGCGGGTGCGCGATATATAGTTAGCGCAACTAACTATATATGGAATTTCAATGGTTTTATGCGAGTAAAATAAGGTTTTGTAAATGCGAATTCCTAACTATATATGGTCTATAACCTATGGTTTTTTCATTGAATTTCAATGGTTTTTTAAATGCAAATTTCTAACTATATATAGTCTATAACCTATGGTTTTTTCAGTGAATTTCATTGGTTTTTTAAAAGCTAACATCTGTAGCTGTAAAATGTATTATTCTTTAAATCCCAAAATATATTTAGATGTTTATTGATAATTTTTTTTTTAATATTTTTTTTCTTCGCTTCTAGTTCGCGAACCGGGAAGCTTTCCGTTAGCTCATCTTGATGCCGCGATCTAGTCCGCGAACCGGTCAACGTTACGTTAGCGGAACAGTGACGCGCCGCGGAAGCGCGACGTATCACGTTATCGCGTAATGCGTCTAATGACGCGCCGCGTTAGCGCTCCCGGAAGTGCTCCGGACCGCGAACCGGAAGCGATCTGGGACGCGGCGCGCGCCGCGTAACGTAAGCGGAACAGGTCATGTGACTTGTTTATCAAACTTCTCATTGGTTCATTTCACTTTTGGTTTCCAAATGATGTATGACTAGGTCATGTGACCTAAAAATAACACTTTTCATTGGCTCAGAACTTTTGTTTTCCCCAAATCAAGTAAACCCCTCCTTATTTCCTCACTCTGACTTTCATCTTGGTGAGAGAAAGACCATTTATCTGAAGATCCACAATGGCTTCCATTGTTGCTGCAGCTGGTGCACCCCCACCACCACCTCCACCTCCCCATAAGAAGAGAGGACCACCCAGTCAAATTATGACTAACAGAGAGGAGGAAGATGAGGAAGAAGAAGAAGAGGAGAGAGAGGGACAACAATTTGTTGATGAGTTGCCCCGGGTTTCTAAACGAAAAACCAGTTTCATCTGGCAGTTTTTCACCATCCCTCCTGGAACCAAGAAAGTGAATGCAAAATATGCCACCTGCCTCATCTGTGACCACAGATTGTCGAGAGGCACAGAAAAGAAGTACAGTATGGGGAACTATACAATGCACCGTCACATGAGCAGGTGGCATCCCTTGAACTACAGCCGGGCTGAGTTGAGGGATCTTGAAGACAATCCGACGGCAACTCCTGTGGCAAGATCTACATCCACATTGTCTTTGACGGGAAGAGAGGCACAAGAGACTGTGCCAAACATCCAACGTAACTTCCAGCACATGAAGGTGTCTTGTATTTACTGTGGTGCTATGCTGTCATATGGCAACATGAGTGTCAACCTCATGAACATTGCATATGAAAATCATAAGTGCCCTAATGCACCCAAAAAGTAATTTTCTTTTTTTTTGCTCCAGTTGAGCCGTTTTGAAAGCCTGTTTTTTGTTGTCTCCCCTCCTTAAAAAACACAAAAAAAACATAAAACAGTTCTAAAAATACAAAAAAATCAAAAAATGTTCAAAAAATTACAAAAAAAACATAAAACAACAAAAACAAAAAAAAACAGTTCTTTTCAGAACTACCTCCCCTTTCAAACAAAATTGCTAGAATGTTTATCACTCTGGCAAGCTCTATTTCTTTTGGTTCGCTTCAAGTTCGCTGACCGGTTCGCGAACTTTAAGCGAACTAAAAAAAATATTTTTTTAAAAAAAAAGAAGAGTTAGTATAAGGGAAGTAAACAGAGAATAATGTAAAAAGAAAGACAGCTAGAGAGAGTAAATGAGAGATACTGTCAATGACATCATCAGCAGTGCATTGCGGGTAAAAAGAGTGGAAAACATTTACCTTATAATTCTTGTTACCTTTTTTAAATATTTTTTCATACTTTCAATCTGTAAAACAAAGAACAAACATTTCAAAAAATATTAAAACATGTATTTAAAAATTAGAAAAGACAAGGGAAAAGGTTCAAAAACAAACAGTTTTTCAACAACTTTGACATTTACAGAAGTCTCTGCTTCTCTACGTTCCCTACACAATCCTAAAGATATATATTCGAAAGAAACTGTATCTTGATATTGCTGAACTGAGGCCTATTTTGAAACATGATGTTTTTCTTGCACTGCTAATGTCTCACAATAGTGATGCAATAGCAGCGCAAAAAAGATGTAAAGTCATAATAAAATTGTGTCTAACATTGTAAATGATTGTTTTAGGATGCAAATAAGATGTGTGCTTTCAAGAGCTTTCTTTGAGGTGAGGCCTCTTTTTTTTATAAAAAAAAAACACTACCCAGAAGTACAGCACTCTAAGCATTAAAATTGATATTTACAGAACTCACCTTACCCATATGTACCACACATTTCTAAATGTATATCATAAGGACAAAAAGCATAACATTAATTATACATGTTAAATGGTTTATTTTTGCTGTTCTCAGAATGTATCAAATTTCACTTAAATCAGTGACTTGAAGGTATTCATCATGTAACAGCGGGGAAAAAAAAACACAATCAAAATGACTGTGTTTAAAAAACCCATACAACCTAAGAAATCTGATTTCAAAACTTCTTAAAATTAACTTACTTTCAATGACGTCGAAGGATCTCCTATAAACAGCATCCACTCTGTTGTGCTTTAAATATTTTCAGCCCGCCACTTTCTGAAAGAAAACCTCCATCGATACGTGAAATATGTTACATAGAAAAAAAACTTCTCTCATTATATCACATGTTTCCACTAGGCCAAATCATGTTGCCGCGATTCGCAAATCTTGTAATTCTTCCAATCAAATCCCGACATTTTCTATTTTCGCAACTTTCAAAAATAAAATATTTGAGATTATTTTCACAATCCTGGACTACTAATATCTTACTCTTCTTTGTCAGTCATGTTCTCCTTTTCCTATGACACTGATACTGCTTACTATGAAGCAGACTTACTTGCATTAGGTTTATATAGTTGAATTTTTAATCGAGACAGCATTGCAGACTTACATTCCCTCTACTTAAAATTTTGGTTTTAAAAACACCAGGTAAGAATTTTTAAGGTCAAACGGCAATTTTTTTTTGAACGTTACAACAGAATCATTACAGAATGACCAGCCGTTTCCAGACTTTAAGTAAGCTGTATAATGTCCTGATGTTGTTGATGGACCATCGTGATAGATAATTGCTACAGTAACAAAAGTCCTCCCTGATATTGACAGCTGAGAAGCCACAAAATTTTTTATTAAAGTTGACAATTTTGTTCCATCAGGCCTACATCGTTGCATCATTAAAATGACATACTGGCCATATCTACGTATAAATAATGTTGACATCATATCACATTTACATTGGCTACACTCCATGTTGTGATCCGCTGCATTTACTAGCTTATTAAAGGAGACTGATTTACTGTCTGGCAAAGTTAAATATATAAATCTTTCTGAGTCTACACTAGTAGTACTTGATACCATACAGTTCTCGCAGTCATGCTGCCATTGATAAGAAAGCCCAAACAGGTGATCTACATCTACACCCTCAACTTGCAATATATCAAGCATATACATTAAAAACTCCTGACAATCTTGCTGATTATTTTCAGAGAAGTCTGTTTGACCTGAACATTCATCTAACAGATAACGAACTTCAGACACACTTTCTACTTTTGTTCGATCACTGCTACATTTCTCGAAAACAGAATTCAACAAACAGCATAAAATTTGTTCAGAATTCAACAGAATCTGTTCTTTTAAACTCTCTAGTGAAAAGAGAACATTAACCACTACATTTGCATAGCAGTTGACACCAGAACTGTTTTCAAATTGAAAACCGACAACATCTTCAACAGAATCCACTTTCTTTCTGCTAACAATTTTCGGTTCATTGACTTTTAGTCTTTTTGCAACAACCTCCCTACTATTACTGCTATTTCTACGTTTGCGGCCTACCACACGTTTCTCAAACAAAGGATATTGAGGCAAATGTGGCGCATACTCTCTTCTTAACCTATTGTATTCCTTAACACAATCTAGATCCGCACAAATGTTTGTGACATCACAGTCAATCAAGTACAATCCCGATAAAGTTCTAACTCGTGACAATGCCACATATGCCATACCCTCCTTGAACACAGAACTGCCAATATTCACCAATGCACAGTCTACACTTAAACCTTGCGATTTATGGATTGTCACCGCATATGCCAAGCAAACAGGAAACTGTTTACGGCGAACATATAAATCTTTAACAAGCAAAAACCTAGCAGAACAACGACCAATTTGCTGTACTTCCTCAATGCCATCAAATTTAATTTTTAAAAATTCTATTCCATCTCTATTTCTGTATTTCTCAAAATCAACAACATTACCCATTGATCCATTTACCAGACCTCTTTCTACATGTAAATTCCTTCTCAAAATAATTCGGCAATTTAAACACACATTCAAAGTCTTTTCAAAACCCGCTGTTTTAGATATAGTCTTCTCTAATGAATCCAATTTTGATTTCAAATTGTCTGACAAAATAATTGTTGATCCCATATGCTCTAATTTGTCGATAGCTTCAAGTTTCACAATCTCTTGCTTTTCTAAATTCAACATTTTGTTGTTGAAGATGGCACATTCTGCAAGAGTTGGCATGAGACATATCCCGGATTTCTTCTCAGTAATTTTCTGAAAAATATTCTCAGGCACAATATCTTGTTTGGGATACAAATTTGACAGTAACCGTGCATTTAAAGCTTCTTTCCCATGCTCGGTCACTTTTCCAATTCTAATATCTTGTAGAATATTCTTGTAATCTTCATCCTTTGCCTGACGCATATTTTGATGCAGTTCTGCATAATTGAAGTTTAACCATATATTGACGTTGCCAATGCTCCCTAGGCACTTCCTGGTATCTTCATGCGTGAGTATTTTGAACACAGGTTGACCTTTTACTGGTGTCAGCTGTAGAAGATCTCCGAAAACAATAATGTGTTTCCCACCAAATAAGACATCATATTCAGTTTTAAGTACTTCTTGCATTCTCAAATGCACAAAGGCAAGCATGACATTGGAAACCATGCTTACTTCGTCAATGATAAGTAGTTTCATTTTCCTCAAAACTCTTGAAACTTCACAGCAAGCATCTCCAGATAACTTGTTGTATTGTAATTTGTTGTCATGCTCCACCGGCAGCATCAATAGACGATGCAAAGTAATACCTTTAATATTATGTGCTGCCAGTCCAGTAGGAGCGGTGACAACACAAGACAGCGATGACTCAGTCCTTTCCTGCAAATAACAAGAGATTGCTTTAATGAGGAAACTTTTTCCAGTTCCCGCTTCTCCACTCACGTACAGTCGGACAGGCTTCAACGACGTACACGAGCACTCTTTCTTCTCATGACTTAATCCGTGCTCAATTTCCTTGGTAACTTCATCATATATTTTCCTCTGCTCAACGTTGAGTTGTTTTTCCAAGTCTTGTAAGTTAACTGAATCCTCCTGAGCATGTGCCATGGCTCTTTCTACTTCATTCATAGCAGTGGCAGCTTCATTTTCGATAATAGGTCCTCCAAGTGGATCTTGACTCAATGAAACAGAACTCTGACTGTCCTGAGAACTGTCTCTGGCAATCTCGGCTGCAATCGTTGCTTCCTGCTCAATTTCCAAAGTTAGCATTTCTTGATATTTAGAAAAAGCAGGACATTCTATGGACTCCTTGGCTGCATTGAAAGAGTCTTCGTAACAGAGGAAATCTCCAAGCAGTTCCTCTTCTGCACGCCAAGGCTTGAAAAGTTGCAAAAGTGCTAAATAGAAAAACTCCTTTTTTTCTGGAGATTCGCCACTTAATTTTCGATGGTTTACTAATTGGCATTTTCTTTGCTTGACCAGGCATCCCTCACTTCCAATTACAGCATACACTCCTTTCTCAATATCTTCTTTGATGTTCCTCTTGAATATATAATTTTGGAGAACCTCATATAGACAAATATTCTCAAGGTGACTGCTTCGATTTGGATAATATGTATCCAACATGTTGGTCTTCAAAATGTCGGTACTGTTTGGTTCCTTTTCTGCCAAATACTCAATTTCCCGAACAGGTTTTAGAACTCGATTTCGCGTTGCAGCAAGACCAAGACTCGCCCAAACGAGACTCCTGGATTTGGCATAGAGACTTGCTGAAGACAATCGATCAGAACATTCGTAAGCTCCGATTTCTCGATGCGACAACATCTTCAGACTGAAACTGTACAACTTCTTGCTGAGGCTCTTTTCATGGGAAATGTCCTCCCACATATCCTTCAGTTCGGTCTTTTCTTTTTTGGTGATGTAAGATGTCACATACCGAGCCACAGCCATACAGTTGTCAGCCACAAACTGTATATCCATGTTGGCATTCCACATGGACAAAATCACTGGGTTGTAGTCATTGATGTACTTGGACTCTTCGTTCCTTTTCAAATTGTATGTATTCTTGGGTGATTTCCTCGTCACATTATGTCGCAGCGAAGACATCAAACTGTTCACTCTTCCTTTAGAAATCACCGGTCGTGGAAAGTTGAAACGACATTTGGTGTAGAACTTGTCCTTGTTTCTGAATTTACGACGACAGTACTTTCCACAACGATGGCTTTGGAAACGTAGAACTTGTTCTCTTAGACTTTTCTTCTCCGTTGCGTTTGGAACAGCACACGTAGAATACTGTTCGATGAAATTCATCACTAAGTCATCCGGATCTGTTCCAAATTTAGGTGCATCCTTGATCCACAGCAACATATGTATATGAGGGGCACCTCTTGCTTGGTACTCCTTTCTCCAGAAGAAATCCAACACCTCTCCAAGAGGTGGATTCTTTTTATTTGTGATGAAAGACATCATAGCTTCAAATCTATGATTGAAGTACCTGCATACATTCACAGGATCCAAAGAACACAGTTCTCCAGGTGTCTTGAATTCAATGTTTTCAATATTTCCATTTGCCTCTCGTAGAAATTCAAGTAAGTCATCCCAGCCATACTCGGCACAGCTCAGAGTGAGGAACCATGTCGGAGTTCCTAAGTTCCTCAGCATACATTTTAAGTCACCATGACGACGGTACCAGTACTCATTAGTACCACGCTGACACGCCATGAGATTAATTAAGTGAGAATCCAAAATACTGTCTTGGACATTGACTTTATGCATAAAGTCACTTGCCGAGATGTTTCGCATCTGTATACCACTTTTTAAGATGTGGTTCACTGCATATGACAGTCCAGACAGATCGCTTTCAAACAGGAGATGAAACAAATAGGGAATGCATTGCCGAAACCTAGGATCTTCTGCATACAATCGTAAAGTCCGGTATTCAGACGCAGGAATTTCACGAGGTCGCTCATCATATCTTCCTCCTTGACCTGTGGGAAATAGCTGTGGGAAACACCGAGCTTCCAAACTTTCCTCCCAAACACTAATGGGACTCCCTTTGGCTTGTTTCATTTGAAACAACTCAATAGCATTCCCCATCACTTCCTTGGAATGCAAAGGATGAACACTATAATGTTCATATATTTCTTCACTTTTAGAGGCCTCTACTTTCTCAATTTGGCCAGCACACAAATCGCTATCCTCTTCATCACTTACTTCCTCTTCTGCAACATATACATTCTTATAGTACTTATTATTTTTCTTCAAATACACTGTTGCCTTTTTGACTTTCCTAACATCCACTAAATCTTGCCATATTTTCTTATTCTTTGTCGGAACCCCATTAACCAAGATAACCAGAGGTTCCTCTTCCACTTTTTCTATTCCAATTGTGTTAATGTTTTTGTTCAAATCTAGAGGCAAATAAACAACTCTTCCCTTTAATCCTCTCTGTAAATCTGCTGGAGGCAATTTCCCTGTCTTTGGCTCCATTCTTACAATAGCCTGAAAGGGATGGATACTTTGAATCAAAATAGATTCATAAGTATTTAAATCCTTCAATTCAGAAGGAATCTCAACCAATTCCAGATTATTATGAACTGCCCTAGCAGGCATCTGGTTTTGGTTTAATTTATTACAACAATAAGTACACACACGTTGATCCGATCCCAAATCAAAATAATTTTCTACCATCAAGTATGTGGCTAAATCCTTCCATTCACTATTATTTTCCCTTTCACTTTTTGCATATAAATCCACTACCTTAGTCTGATTCTTATAATAAGTGCGTCGACAACATACACAAGTGAAATTAGGCCTCTCACTTGATTTCATCTGAAACGTGGCAATTTCCTTCTGAAAATTATCTGTACTGGAAATCTGTACATTATCTTCCACATTACCCTCTACTTCAGGGTCAATTTGAACATTCTCATCTTTACTACCAAAGTAACAAAACTCAATTTCTTCACAAAGATTCTTCACATCTATTTCAGAACCATGCAAAAGAGCAGCACATAACTGTTTAAGCATAATTGCTGGACTCTTAGCATAATACAACATTCTCACTAATTTTCTCACTTTATTATGATGCACTGCTAGCATCCTGAAATGATGAAAAACACTCTGGCATACTCTCCTGGAAAGACAAGCCAGTGAATGACCACGCAAACCTGTCATTTGTCTCACTCTGCAAGGATCTAAATCTTGCAACAACTTCATTTTCTGCTTCAAACTTTTCTTATTAAATGTCCGTATAAAATCACATAGCAAATTGATGGAAACCTGTCGCACACTGCAAATAGAACTACACTTCCAAATGTACACAGGACCCTTAGGACGTCTTCCTAAAACCTCATCACTTAGCGCCTCTTCTGTCTCTGTTGTCACAAGTAGTTCTTTTTCAACTGGACAACCATCCTTCACTTCATAAGCTCGACCACTGATGTCAACTGCATGCACCAAATCATTATCCTGAAAATAAGTCTCCTCATTAAAAAATGCCTCAGAACTTGAACTATGCATCCATTCTCCAGAAAAAACTTCACAAAAGTTAGTACGATTTACTACTCTCTTCCATCTACTTTTTGTTTTGAAATCAGAAATTACCTTGCTTAGTTTCCTAATTCTATTGATTACCAAAATAAACAACTTTCGCTTGATTTCAAAAGCATGATCAATAATTTTCTCTACATTTTTCTTCTTCCTATAAAATGCCGCTTTCTGTTGGCCTTTCTTTTTAATATTTTTCAATAAATTAACTAATATCCTATTACGGAACATTCGTTGTCGAATGTCCCTAAACTGTTGTTTCCTTCTACTATCATGCACAGAGTTATCTCTTCCTCTACCAGTAACATTTGTGATGGGTCTCTCCTTTCCATTTAAATTACTTCTCTTTTTGTTAAGAGACACATTTTTTTGAGCAAAATTTTTTTTACTACAAATATTTCTTAAGAATGATTTCGTGCTCTTACCCGGACCTTTCTTGGTGTTTTGACAAGTATTTGGGGAAGAGGACTGCTGCAATAAAACATCATCCTGCTGTCTTTGACGTTTTCTAGCCTTTCGTATTCGACTTCTGGAAGGCATTTTCCAAACTATGAAAGAATCTGCAGTTGAATCTGTGAAAAAATATAATATAAAATGTTATTAACCACTATTACCAAACAGTAAATAAATAACAGTCATCTAAAACTTAATGCTGTACTAATTATTTAACATAGCAAATATTTTCCACCAGCACTGCATCACAAAAATGACACTCAATGGTACAAAACAGGCATACAACACTCATAAATCACTCCCTAATATTTTAAATCATTAATTCAGGATGACGATAAGATGTAGCCTATCTAAAGGTTTGTTTAGGCCCAGATCTTTGGACTGGGGTGAATGTGTGTCATTGATCCACATTCAGTCCATCACCTGTTTTGTTTATTTGAGGTGAGGCCAACACATGGTTGCAGATAAGATTTTCACTGAAAAAAAACCAAGGTAAAAAAACATGTGAAGGCCTACCAATGAAGTAAATCATTAAATGAAAACCAATACATTTCTGGAAATATGCACTACTAGTGCTTCATAAGATGTTTTGGATCATATTTATAAGTTATTTGAGTATCTAGTATGCTATTTTACATTCTTCATGGTGCAAATTTATTGTAAATACGCTCCCACCTGCGGTTGGCAAATTTAGATTTTGATTATGGGAGTTAGATAGGCATGTTAATAATTTCCCAAAAATGGTATATAACCCCAAACAACCTTTGAAGCAAATGCTCTTAGCCATGTTATCCACCTCCCATTGGATAACATGGCTAAGAAATGCTTGCAAATGTGATAAAAAAAGGCCTGCAATGCATGAATAACGCAGAAAAATCAGCGATATTCATGCATTTTCCAACAAATGCTCTTAGCCATGTTATCCACTTCCTATTAAATAACATGGCTAAGAACTGCTCAGGGCACCATGAGGAACGCTTTCCATTTAAAAAGGGAAAAATAACATCAAAGACACTAAAATGCCTTCTAAATATGAACCCAAACAACCTATGAAGCAATGTGAAAAAAAACTGCCGCAATGCATGAATATAGCAGAAAAATCAGCGATATTCATGCATTTTCCAGCAAATGCTCTTAGCCATGTTATCCACTTCCAATTAAATAACATGGCTAAGAACTGCTCAGGGCCCCATGAGGAACGCTTTCCATTTAAAAAGGGAAAAATAACATCAAAGACACTAAAATACCTTCTAAATATGAACCCAAACAACCTATGAAGCAATGTGAAAAAAACGGCCACAATGCATGAATATAGCAGAAAAATCAGCGATATTCATGCATTTTCCAGCAAATGCTCTTAGCCATGTGATCCACTTCCTATTAAATAACATGGCTAAGAACTGCTCAGGGCCCCATGAGGAACGCTTTCCATTTAAAAAGGGAAAAATAACATCAAAGACACTAAAATGCCTTCTAAATATGAACCCAAACAACCTATGAAGCAATGTGAAAAAAAACGGCCACAATGCATGAATATAGCAGAAAAATCAGCGATATTCATGCATTTCCCAGCAAATGCTCTTAGCCATGTTATCCACTTCCTATTAAATAACATGGCTAAGAACTGCTCAGGGCCCCATGAGGAACGCTTTCCATTTAAAAAGGGAAAAATAACTTCAAAGACACTAAAATGCCTTCTAAATATGACCCCAAACAACCTATGAAGCTCTAACAGTACATATCCTGAAATTTAATTCATTTCAAAATTCGTTTTTAAACACAGCATATAAATCAATTGTATACCTGCATTCATGAAGAAATGACTAAAAATGTCCTTGAGACACATGAAAGTGTTTTCTGGAATGCCCTAGCACCATTTTTGGGACACTATTAACATGGCTAGGTAACTCCCATAATCAAAATCTAAATTTGCCAAGCACAAGTGGGAGCGTATTTACAAGACACTTGTCCCATGAGGAACACTTTACATTTTAAAAGGCGAACACAACATCTTAGACACTCAAATACCTTATAAATATGGCCCAAAACAACCTATGAAGCTCTAGCAGTACATATCTAGAAATGTAATTGATTTCTTAAATCGTTTTTAAAAGCAACATATCTGTTTCAGCTTACATAACAGACCATGAAATGGCCTCCATGTATTACAATATCTTGTGTAACTGCATGCCAGAATGTTACACCAAATATGCAATTATAATTTCTCTTTGAAACTAATTCTATTAGTATATCACTAGAGACAAAACCACATTTTAAAAACACAGCTTTCTTCATCATTTTCTCCTTAAATCATACTATTCTCTATCTAAATTAAATAAATCTTTTCTCACCTTAGCAAATATTTTTTGAGTTTTGAAAACAGTCTCAGAAATACACCAAATTGTCTTCAGCAGAAGAAAAAGGATGCACTCCAAAGGCTGCAGCTATTGAAAGCACAGAAATACAGATATTCTTTTCACATATCTCTCATATTAGCCAATCATACCTCTTCCCTCACTTTTTTCAAATCAAAACCCTTCCCCCCTCTGCCCTGTCTGCCTTGTTTCCATAGCAACCACCTCCTGGAAGACCTCTCATGTTTGCAAATTCACACAACAATGTTTCAATTGAACTCTGAACTCTCAGTGCACCTGCGTATCCAGTGCAATCTTTCATTAAATGTTT
The DNA here is from genome assembly GCF_964263255.1 of Lissotriton vulgaris. Classification (NCBI taxonomy): domain Eukaryota; kingdom Metazoa; phylum Chordata; class Amphibia; order Caudata; family Salamandridae; genus Lissotriton; species Lissotriton vulgaris. The sequence goes on along the minus strand of NW_028242557.1, from coordinate 7,147 downwards.
CTTCCTTGACCATTCAAATTACATCTTTCAAAGAACACATCCATGCACCCTAACTTTCTGTTTTCAGAATGGAAATGCACCAATCACTGCTAATGAATCATTAGCATTGTAAATCCACAGTTTTTTTTCTTTAGAAACTCCTACTGTTTTCAACTGCCCTTTCATTACCACACTTCATCTGACTGCAGAACAACCTTCTTCCACCATGTTTAACGTCTGGATTGTTGGACATAGTTACATCCACTGGGCTCAAAGGTATGCTGAGAGCAGAAATTTACACAACCTCAATTTACAAGATGTGGAAATTAAGTGGTTGGGCCAAAGAGGATTAAAATGTCACCAATTGATACCATTGGTGAAAACCTTTATGCATTTGCCAAAACCTGACCTGTTAATAGTGCACTGTGGAGGTAATGATTTGGGCACTTTGACAGGGGTAGGTCTGGAAATGCTTTTAAAGGACACCTTGGAGCAATTAATGGCACTTTTTCCTCAAACTGCCTTGGTATATTCCAATATATGCCAAAGACAGAAATGGAGGTGGTCCAACCAATTTTGTCCACAAATTGAGAAAGCGAGGAAGCATGTAAACAAATCTGTTTCAGCTTACATGAGAGACCATGGAATGGGCTCTCTGTACAACAATAACTTGCGTTACTACATGCAAGATATCTACAGAGGAGATGGAGTTCACTTCTCAGATGAGGGCAACAGAATTTTCATTCTGAATTTAAGACTCTGCATTGGTACCTACTTATAAGTACCTAAATGTACCATAAACCCAAAAGCTCTTCTCAGAGCTACCCTACATCTGATCACTCACAATTATTATTTTTCTCTAACTTTTTTCACTAATTTTCCACAAAATTCGCTCCCCGGAGCGCTACCCGGTTCGCTAACCGAAAGCTAACCTCGCGGAATTTTTTTAAAAAAAATTTTTTTTCCGCACATATAAGCCTCCTCAGCCACGCTCAGAAAACCTAGGGGGTCAAGATAAGTCTACCATGACCCCTTCTACCCATTCTAAACATTATTTGCCCTCCATCTTGTATCTTAATGCGAACGAAACACAAAATGGTGGACTCCCGTGACGCTTAAGGTTCGCTAACCGGGCAGCTTCCCGGAAAGCGGTCCTAAAAAAAGGCGGGAAAGTAATTTACAGAATAACGACTAGAAACACTCTCACCAAATATAGATTAGCTCATACTACATAACAATCCCTTCCATTCTCACAAATTTCATTGAAATTCCATTTAGCCATTTAGCCTGTAGACCTCTCCAAGTACCGTGAGGTAAATTACTTCACAAAACACATCTGAATTGTTGGAATTGACAACCAATGAAAATGTTACTTTCATTTTCTACTTTTATTACCTGACATTTGATTGGTTATATACCTGTATATATATAAAGGGAGAGAAGGAAACACAGCCATTTTGACTACTACTTCTTGTTGTACCTCCTATTTCAAAAGCTTCAAAAAACTTCAACTTCTTTGTGAAGGTAAGTTATAATTTAATATATTGTGCACTATGACTTAATATAGTAGACTTTTTCTGCTACATATACACTATCCCTCTGTAGTAGTAGTGTCTTGGTTAAATCACATACACTTTTTTTTAGTCCTATTTCCACTCTCATACTATACACTGCCAAAAGATAAATTCACTGATAAAAACTGCCTATCTAAAATTAATCCCAACAGTGCCCTATCTCTACTAATATATATTTTTTTAATCCAAATTTCAGGCAAAATGGAAGGCGAGCAGCAAGTTTCATTTTCGATTGAACTGAAGGAGAGCAGCCAAGACAAACTTGATGACTTTATGGATGACAGTAGAGACCACGAACTTCTACAATGTGTTGAAGCAGTAGACAACTTGCTTCAAAATGAAAAACAATTACACCCTATAATAAATTATGACATTTCTGACAATGAAATGTTAGAAAATTTAATAAAGTATGAAACACAATCATAATAAAAAAAATAAATAAATAAAGAAAACAAAAAAAAACAAGAAAAACAACAAACAATTAACATACAGTATTAGAAAAGTCTTTCATTCTTTTATCCATAAAGTTCGCTGCCCAGAAAGCTATCCGGTTCGCGAACTTGGCGCTTACCACGCAAAAAAAAATTTTTTTTTTTGGACCCTCCTAGGCCCTTTTAAAACCTCCACATAAAACCTAGGGGGTCAACGAGGATCTACTATGCCCCCTTATGGTAATTTCCCCCTTTGTTTTGGCCTCCTCTTGTCTCTCGATCCTACCGAGAGACAAGATGGCGGCCGCTCCGGACTGTTTAGAATGTTGACAGACACCGGAGGGCCAATCAGCTTCTCATCGCAAAGTTCCGTTACGCGAAAGGTTCGCGAACCGGATCGCTGCCCGGAGCGCTGTTACAGATATATATCTTGATTTAAACGTTAATTTCTCAAAATCCACTGAAGCACATATATTGAGACCTAGCAAAGGCACATCGGGCTAACAGTCCCTACAATTTTGCCAAGTTTCGTGAAAATCCATTCAGCCGTTCGGGCTAAAAGTGAGTCCAACCGCCCTATGGAAATTAACATGGGAAAAAGGCGTTTTGGGACCCCCCTTTTTTCTCGGCCCCCCCTCCACAAAACCCCCCCAAATTTTCAAGGTCTGCTCAGAAACAAAATGTGCCATTTTCCTGAAAATTTCAGCCAATTCCGTCCACGAACGCAAAAGTTATTAGGCATAGAATTTTCAGAAATCCCATAGGGAAAAAATCCTAACTATATATACCTACTGGCGACCGCCAGTAGGTAATAAATGCATATGCATATATATATATGCATATATGTGTATATGTGTGCGTGTAGAGAGAGGTAGAGAGGTAGAGGTGTAGAGGTAGAGAGGTAGAGAGGTAGCGGTAGAGAGGTAGAGATTAGTAGAGAGAGAAGAAGAGAGAGGTAGAGAGGTAGAGAGTAGAGAGTGAGTAATAGAGAGTAGAGAGTGAGTAGTAGAGAGTAGTAGAGAGCAGTAGAGAGAGTAGCAGAGAGTGAGTAGTAGAGAGTAGTAGAGTGAATAGTAGAGTGAGTAGTAGAGAGTAGTAGAGAGTGAGTAGTAGAGAGTGAGTAGTAGACAGTAGTAGAGAGTAAGTAGTAGAGTGAGTAGTAGAGAGCAGTAGAAAGTGAGTAGTAGAGAGTAGTAAAGAGTGAGTAGTAGAGAGTGAGTAGTAGAGAGTGAGTAGTAGAGAATGAGTAGCAGAGAGAATAGTAGTGAGTAGTAGAGAGTGAGTAGTAGAGTGAGTAGTAGAGACTAGTAGAGAGAGAGTAGTAGAGAGTGAGTAGTAGACAGTAGTAGAGAGTGAGAAGTAGAGAGTGAGTAGTAGAGAGTAGTAGTGAGTAGTAAAGAGTGAGTAGTAGAGAGAGAGTAGTAGAGAGTGAGTAGTAGAGAGTAGTAGATAGTGAGTAGTAGGGAGTAGTGAGTAGCGAGTAGTAGGGAGTGAGTAGTAGAGAGAGAGTAGTAGAGAGTAGTAGAGTAGTAGAGAATGAGTAGTAGACAGTGAGTATTTGAGAGTAGTGAAGTAGGAGAGAGTAAGTAGTAGAGAGTAGTGGAGAATATTCCAAAGTTTGGCACAGCACCACTTTCACAATGAGTCCAATCAAATCATATCACTTAGAGTCCTTATTGAAGCGCTGAATCTTGGTGTATATTCAAATGCTTTTATTTTCCTTAAGTTTATGTACCACAGCCAGCCGAAAGGTTTCGTTCTGTACAACAGAACTTCTTCAGGGCGTTCTTATTTCCTTCAAGTTATGTCGGTATCCAGTTGTCATATAACTAGATATTTCTTCCAAATGTTAGACGAGACATAAGTATATTCTTATTCAAAGTGACTAGGTATCAATTTTACCCACACAATTTGGGCAGACTTGAGTAATTTATAGCATCCTCAAAGTCAGTCTTTCAAAAATTCCAAAGTATAGGACATGATAATCCAAATCCAAATGTTTCTCAAGAAAAGTAATTTACAATCGTTCGGAATATCGGTGTTTGGGCAGATATGATCCAGGGACCCCCAGTATGCAAGGGGAATTAGTCCCCCCTCTACAAACGCGCCAGTGGCGTGCATTGCAGAGAGGTGTAACAAGGGTGTGGCCTCATTACACTTCTCTGCAATGCAGCTCCCTCGCGCATACTGGAGGCTCCTGGTGGACCAGTTGACCCCAGGGACCCCCAGTATGCAAGGGGAATTAGTTCCCCCTCTGCAAACGCGGCAGTGGGCTGCGTTGCAGAGAGGTGTAACAAGGGGCATAGTCTCATTACACCTCTGCAATGCAGCCCCTGGCGCATACTGGAGGTTCCAGGTGGGCTAATTGGCCCCCAGGGGCCCCCAGTATGCAAGGGGAATTAGTTCCCCCTCTTCAAACATGCACGGGGGCTGCGTTGCAGAGAGGTGTAAAAAGGGTTGTGGCTTCATTACACCTCTCTGCAATGCAGTCCCCTGGCGCATACTGGAGATTCCTGGTGGGCTTTCAGGTCTTATATAGTTAGGAATTAGCATTAAAAAAACCTTTGAAATTCACTGAAAAAACCATAGGTTTCACACCAGTTATAGTTAGGAATTAGCATTTAAAAAACCTTTGAAATTCACTGAAAAAACCATAGGTTTCACACCAGTTATAGTTAGGAATTAGCATTTAAAAAACCTATTAAATTCACTGACAAAACCATAGATTTCACACCATTTATAGTTAGCTGGAAATTTTACTGACATAAAACCATTGAAATTCCCACGTTATAGTTAGTTGGACTCACTATAACTTGCGCGCCTGTAATGCACTGCTGATGACGTCACATATTACATCACTCATGACATGGTCAGTGACATCACTCATGACATCACTGATGACACCATCCTTGTGACAGAGTGACAGACCTAATTTCAGTGTAATGTAACGCTTGAAACACATATTCAAAAATAGAAACAAACATTTTCAAAAAAATGGAGATACCCAAACCAGTAACAACAACCAATTCAGTAATTCCACCATCTATATACACATCCACTCATTCACCAACAGTTCTATATAGTCACTCATATATATACTCACTCATCATATGTAGTGATACACCTATACATCCTGTTATACATCAGCAGTCATCCAAAAGTTACTCACACACATACTCACACATGCAAATAAACTATTGAACATCCATTTATTTGCATATACATTTATACACACACTACCACCTTACTTCTAAGGAAACTTACCCATACTTACTCTCTTAAACAATCACTTATAGAAACACATACTTATTTAAACAGGAACTCCTACAATCTCTCACTATATATACTATACTCACTTATATACATCAATACTCACATATACTAGATTAAAACATATGTCGTTACTAATGAAGACACTAGTGAGACAGTCATTCACTCACTAACACACACATATACACACTCATCCACCCATACAGTCCTGCACATATGCTGTCTTCAAAACACATACAAACAGTGAGTCAGTCACCAACCCCTGCAGCCACTTATACACAAAGAGAAACACTGATACAAACATTTAAATATTTAAACAATACTCGCTAATATATGTATTCACTAAGATACACGTAATAAGCCAGTTACCCAACCAATTTTTTTTAAAAAAAACATCCATTTACACACTTATTTAAACATTTATTCTTCCATCGACCTTTACAAATACATATATAAAACAAATTTATTTTTCAGAAAGACACACATTCACTGGATGGTGTCATCAGTGATGTCATGAGTGATGTCACTGACCATGTCATGAGTGATGTAATATGTGACGTCATCAGCAGTGCATTACAGGCGCGCAAGTTATAGTGAGTCCAACTAACTATAACGTGGTAATTTCAATGGTTTTATGTCAGTAAAATTTCCAGCTAACTATAAATGGTGTGAAATCTATGGTTTTGTCAGTGAATTTAATAGGTTTTTTAAATGCTAATTCCTAACTATAACTGGTGTGAAACCTATGGTTTTTTCAGTGAATTTCAAAGGTTTTTTAAATGCTAATTCCTAACTATAACTGGTGTGAAACCTATGGTTTTTTCAGTGAATATATATATATATATATATATATATATATATATATATATATATATATATATATATATATATATATATATATATATATATATATATAGATATATATATTTTATTAAAATAAAGCATTATTACTTTTAGATTGTATTCTTTATATGTATATATATATATATATATATATATATATATATATATATATATATATATATATATATATATATATATATATATATATATATATATCTTTATTTATATATTTAATTTTCAAATTTATGAATTACTCTTTACACCCTAAAAACTAATTTCACCCTAGTCCCTTTAAATACCCCTGCACCCCATAATCATTGCCCACCCTTACTCCTCAAAATACCCCAGCACCCTTACACACTAACCCATCCTGACCCTAAAAATACCCCTTTACCCCAAAACCCAAACCTAGCCCTCAACCCTAAAAATACCCGTGCCCAAAAATCCAAACCTAGCCCTGAACCCTAAAAATACCCCTGTACCCCAAAACCCAAATCTAGCCCTGAACCCTAAAAATACCCCTGTACCCCAAAACCCCAAATTAGCCTTGAACCCTAAAAATACCACTGTACCCCAAAACCCAAACTTAACCCTGAACCCTAAAAATACCCCTGTACCCCAAAACCCAAACCTAGTCCTGTTTACTAAAAATACACCTGTACCCCAATACCCAAACCTAGCCCTGAACCCTAAAAATACCCCTGTACCCCAAACCTAGCCCTGAACCCTAAAAACACCCCTATAACCCAAAACCCAAACCTAGCCCTGAACCCTAAAAATACCCCAAAACCCAAACCTAGCCCTGTACCCTAAAAATACCCCTGTACCCAAAAACCCAAACCTATTGCTGAACCCTTAAATTACCCCTGTACCCCATAACCCAAACCCACCCTTAAAATACCCTGAACCCCTAAAACATATTCCCCAACACCCCCAAACTAAGACCATATGCTTACCTTGAAATTATATTTTAAAATCATATGCTTTGACCATTTATGCTTTTACAACGAATTTTGTTGTAAAAGCATGCATGGTAAAAGCATATAAGAT
>NW_028242556.1:0-91635 GCF_964263255.1 Lissotriton vulgaris | reverse complement strand
TCACTCTGCAGAATCATGCAGAGTTTCATAAAAACCTGGCGCGATTCTTTGGCGTTCCGCCAATGTGTGTAAAATGAACGTTGTGCCGCTCGCGCACTGACTTTTAGCCCTCAGAAATACTGGCGTGTCTGTAACTCTTGGCGACATGATGCGCCGTGCTGTACATATGGGGTATCCATGGTGTCGCAAGGAGGGCGCACTGACTCTCCACCTCCAGCACAAGAGGCTCCCTCTCTAACACCGAACAACTCCACTAACAGATCCAGACCAGCCCCAGAACCACGCTTTGTGGCAACCTCGCATACAGACTAAGCATGGGCGGAAAATCCGTTCCGCTCGCGGATTTTGCGGATTTTCGGTAAATTCGCGATCCGCGAACGCTCACAAATTTACCAAAAATCCGCAAATTCGCACGCAGCGGATTTTTTTTTCTTGGTGATACAATTTTGCGGCGTAAGTTCGCAATTGCGAACATGTAGGTGCGGCGGGCAGCAACAATCTCGCACTCGCGAAATTACAAAATTTGCAATTCTGCACAAGAATCCCACTAGCAAGCAGCATAGACCTTCTGAAAATGATGATTTTTAACAGAATAACTCCTCAGGTTGACATTTGCCTGCCCTTTTTTTGGATTTGAGGCCTTTTGACTTTCTTTGGATCACTTTTGGATTAGAAATCAACTTTCACAAGTAAGTTTGTTTGGGGCATTACATTTGCTGTTCTGCAGAAAAAGGAGTTTTGCTAAACTGAAAGCATTCAGCAGGTGCAAAAGTTCAAATTCATCATTAGTAACCATTCCCTGTAGTGCTTCCTGACTGGGGCCCCTCCAGAGTTCAGTTGCTAGTTGCAACAATTGTATGACCCTGCTCTGACCCTCACAGCGGATCATAGAATAGCTACAAGTAGGCCACAAAGGTCCTGGAAAAAAAAATGCACTGCAACAGAAAGCAAATTACAGATAAGGAAGCAGGTGCCAGACTGGCATTTTAAAACAGTGACACATTAATAAATCAACCCCAAATTAATTCATGTCAGTTGAAGCAGGGCAGGTGTGCTTGCTTTTTCCCCCCATAATCTACAGTGATGATGATGAACCAGAGGGTGGCATTGATGTACCAGAGGGTGGCATGGGTGAAACAGAGGGTGGCAGTGTTGAAACAGAGGGTGCTGTGAACCTGTGATGATGAACCAGACGTAGAAACAACATAGTCGCAACTGTTGCGTGCCGACAAGTATTGCGAACTGGTACAAAATCCTCGCGAACTGGCAGAAACCCTTGCGAACACTAAAAAAACAAAAAAAATCCGCAAATTTGCGAGATTTCGCAGATTTTGCGGATTGCGAGTTCGCAAATACGCAAATTCACGAACGCCAGATTCGCAAAATTCACCCATGCTTAATACAGACCCCCAGGGCCTCGCACTCCTTTCACCATTGTTGACTTCATCGCACCCCACGCCATCGCCTCCACCGACTACATACTCATCGGAGACCTGAACTTCCACCTCGACAACCACAGCGACCCCGACTCCACTGCTAACCTCGGGCTGAAGCAGCTCGTCAACACCCCCACCCACAAGGCCGGACACGTCCTCGACCACATCTTCGCAGGAGGGGCCAGCATCCACTTTAGCCACCCCTTTCAGCCCCTCTGGACAGACCACCACTTCATACACTTCTCTTTCAGCACCACTACCACACACAAGCCAGACCCGCACCCGCCCGAAGGAATTGGAGCAAGATCACAGATCACAGAGGAGCACCTCAACTCCAACCTCCGTCACAACCAATGCCAACTCTGCAGCCACAGACCTACACCGCTGGATCACCAGCTGCGCAGACAAGCTCGCACCCCGACAGACAATGCCCCATGAAGGCCGCCTGGGTCACCACCGACCTCCAAGCCAGACGCTCCTGCAGACTTCTCGAGAAACATTGGAGAAACTGTGAAACCATCAAAGACCAGACCACTTACAAGCACCCCATGACATAATACCACCAACTCATTAGAGCCACCAAGAGAACCTTTATTTGGAACAAAATCCTCACCAACGCCAGCAACTCAAAGGAGCTCTTCAACATAATCCAGCAGTTCACCAAAACCCCCAGTGAAGCCACGAACTTCACCCCACCCAAGGACCTCTGCCATAACCTCAGCTCCTACTTCCACCTGAAAATCAAGGCCCTCTACGACAACTTCAGCAAACAGACCCCAGAAACCCCCAGCAATTGCAGCCAGCCCACCATCACCACCAGGACACCGGTCACCGCCACAGACTCCACTACGACCATCAAGGGCACCCACTCAGGAGCCCCCATGGACCCATGCCCGCCCCACATATCCCACAGAGCCGTGGCCAACATTGCGCCTGAACTACGCCACACTATCAATGCCACCCTCAAATCCGGCATCTTCCCCGATGACTGGAAGTGGGCAGAGGTCAAGCACCTCATCAAGAAACCCTCAGCTGACCTGACGGACCTGAAAAACTACCTGCCCCTCTCCCTCCTTCCCTTTGCAGCCAAAGTCACAGAGAAAATCGTCGACGCCCATATGACCCCCTTCATCGAGGAGAATGCCATCCTTGACTCCTCCCAGTCTGGATTATGCAGCAACCACAGCACCGAGACCGCTCTCCTTGCCGCCACCAACAACATCCGCATGCTTCTCGATCAGGGCCACATGGTGGCCCTCATCTGGCTAGACCACTCCACAGCCTTCAACACCATCTCTCACCACACTCTTGCAGCCAGACTCCACGATGCTGGAATACGGGGAACTGCCCTTGACTGGATCTGCTCCTTTCTCGCAGGCAGAACCCAAAGGATCAGACTCCCACCCTTCCTCTCCAAACCCACAGAGATCAACTGCAGAGTTCCCAAAGATCATTGTTCAGTCCCACGCTCTTCAACATCTACATGGCTTTCCTCACCACCATCGTCAGACAGCATGGACTCAGCATAGTATCCTACACCGACGACACCCAGCTCATCCTCCCCATCATGAAAAACCCTGAAGACAGCAGACTCTGCTTCCAGGAAGGAATGAAAGCTGTCACAGCCTGGATGAACAACAGCTGCCTCAAGCTCAACTCTGAGAAGACAGAGGTCCTCATCCTTGGACCCTCCTCCACCACCTAGGAAAATACCTTGTGGCCCTCCACCCTCGGAAACCCACCCACCCCGTTGGACCACGCCCGGAACCTTGGCATCATCCTAGACTCCTGCTTCACCATGGCTCGCCAGATCAACGCCGTCGCCTCCACCTGTTTCAACTCCCTCCGCATCCTCCACAAGACCTTCAAGTGGATCCCCCCTGAAGCAAGAAAGACCATTACACATGCACTTATAACTAGCAGACTGGACTAGGGAAATTCCCTCTACGCTGGAATCAACAAATCCCTGCTACACAAACTCCAGACCATCCAGAACACCCAACACCTGCGAGACCTCCACTGGCTCCCCATTGAAAAGAGAGTAACCTTCAAGCTACTCACCCATGCCTACAATTCCCTCCACATCAGACCGAAATACCTCAACTAATGAATCTCTTTCCACGTACCCAAAAGAAACCTTCGCTCCGCCGACCTCGCCCTAGCAGAAACCTTGCGCATCCGCAGAACCAGAGCAGGGAGAACAAGGTCCTCCTATGTTACAGCCAAGACCTGGAACGAGCTCCCAGTCCGTATCAGACGCTCCCCTACTCTGCACACCTTCGGGAAGAGCCTCAAGACCTGGAACGAGATCCCAGTCAACATCAGACGGTCCCCCACTCTGCACACCTTCAGGAAGAGCTTCAAGACCTGGAACGAGATCCCAGTCAACATCAGACGCTCCCCCACTCTACACACCTTCAGGAAGAGCCTCAAGACCTGGAACGAGCTCCCAGTCAACATCAGACGCTCCCCCACTCTGCACACCTTCAGGAAGAGCCTCAAGGCCTGGAACAAGCTCCCAGTCAGCATCAGACGCTCCCCCACTCTGCACACCTTCAGGAAGAGCCTCAAGACCTGGAACGAGCTCCCCGTGAACATCAGACGCTCCCCCACTCTGCACCCCTTCAGGAAGAGCCTCAAGACCTAGAACGAGCTCCCCGTGAACATCAGACGCTCCCCCACTCTGCACACCTTCAGGACGAGCCTCAAGACCTGGAACGAGCTCCCAGTCACCATCAGACGCTCCCCCACTCTGCACACCTTCAGGAAGAGCCTCAAGACCTGGAACGAGCTCCCAGTCAACATCAGACGCTCCCCCACTCTGCACCTCTTCAGGAAGAGCCTCAAGACCTGGAACGAGCTCCCAGTCAACATCAGACGCTCCCCCACTCTGCACCCCTTCAGGAAGAGCTTCAAGACCTGGAACGAGCTCCCAGTCAACATCAGACGCTCCCCCACTCTGCACACCTTCAGGAAGAGCCGCAAGGCCTGGAACGAGCTCCCAGTCAGCATCAGACGCTCCCCCACTCTGCACACCTTCAGGAAGAGCCGCAAGGCCTGGAACGAGCTCCCAGTCAGCATCAGACGCTCCCCCACTCTGCACACCTTCAGGAAGAGCCTCAAGACCTGGAACGAGCTCCCCGTGAACATCAGACGCTCCCCCACTCTGCACACCTTCAGGAAGAGCCTCAAGACCTGGAACGAGCTCCCAGTCACCATCAGACGCTCCCCCACTCTGCACACCTTCAGGAAGAGCCTCAAGACCTGGAACGAGCTCTCAGTCAACATCAGACGCTCCCCCACTCTGCACCCCTTCAGGAAGAGCCTCAAGACCTGGAACGAGCTCCCAGTCAACATCAGACGGTTCCTCACTCTGCACACCTTCAGAAAGAGCCTCAAGACCTGGAACGAGCTCCCAGTCAACATCAGACGCTCCCCCACTCTGCACACCTTGAGAAAGAGCTTCAAGACCTGGAACGAGCTCCCAGTCAACATCAGACGCTCTCCCACCCTGCACACCTTCAGGAAGAGCCGCAAGACCTGGAACAAGCTCCCAGTCAACATCAGACGCTCCCCCACCCTGCACCCCCTCAGGAAGAGCCTCAAGGCCTGGAACGAGCTCCCGGTCAACATCAGACGCTCCCCGACCCTGCTCACCTTCAGGAAGAACCGCAAGACCTGGAACGAGCTCCCAGTCAACATCAGACGCTCCCCCACTCTGAACACCTTCAGGAAGAGCCTCTAGACCTGGAACGAGCTCCCGGTCAACATCAGACGCTCCCCCACTCTGCACACCTTCTGGAAGAGCTTCAAGACCTGGAACGAGCTCCCAGGCAACATCAGACGCTCCCCCACTCTGAACACCTTCAGGAAGAGCCTCTAGACCTGGAACGAGCTCCCGGTCAACATCAGACGCTCCCCTACTCTGCACACCTTCAGGAAGAGCCTCAAGACCTGGAACGAGCTCCCCGTGAACATCAGACGCTCCCCCACTCTGCACCCCTTCAGGAAGAGCCTCAAGACCTAGAACGAGCTCCCCGTGAACATCAGACGCTCCCCCACTCTGCACACCTTCAGGAAGAGCCTCAAGACCTGGAACGAGCTCCCAGTCACCATCAGACGCTCCCCCACTCTGCACACCTTCAGGAAGAGCCTCAAGACCTGGAACGAGCTCCCAGTCAACATCAGACGCTCCCCCACTCTGCACCTCTTCAGGAAGAGCCTCAAGACCTGGAACGAGCTCCCAGTCAACATCAGACGCTCCCCCACTCTGCACCCCTTCAGGAAGAGCTTCAAGACCTGGAACGAGCTCCCAGTCAACATCAGACGCTCCCCACTCTGAACACCTTCAGGAAGAGCCTCTAGACCTGGAACGAGCTCCCGGTCAACATCAGAGGCTCCCCTACTCTGCACACCTTCTGGAAGAGCTTCAAGACCTGGAACGAGCTCCGAGTCAACATCAGACGCTCCCCCACCCTGCACACCTTCAGGAAGAGCCTCAAGATGTGGAACGAGCTCCCAGGCAACATCAGACGCTCCCCCACTCTGCGCACCTTCAGGAAGAGCCTCAAGATGTGGAACGAGCTCCCAGTCACCATCAGACGCTCCCCCACTCTGCACCTCTTCAGGAAGAGCCTCAAGACCTGGAACGAGCTCCCAGTCACCATCAGATGCTCCCCCACTCTGCGCACCTTCAGGAAGAGCCTCAAGACCTGGAACGAGCTCCCAGTCAACATCAGACGCGCCCCCACTCTGCGCACCTTCAGGAAGAGCCTCAAGACCTGGAACGAGCTCCGAGTCAACATCAGACGCTCCCCCACCCTGCACACCTTCAGGAAGAGCCTCAAGATGTGGAACGAGCTCCCAGGCAACATCAGACGCGCCCCCACTCTGCGCACCTTCAGGAAGAGCCTCAAGACCTGGAACGAGCTCCCAGTCAACATCAGACGCTCCCCCACTCTGCACACCTTCAGGAAGAGCCTCAAGGCCTGGAACAAGCTCCCAGTCAGCATCAGACGCTCCCCCACTCTGCACACCTTCAGGAAGAGCCTCAAGACCTGGAACGAGCTCCCCGTGAACATCAGACGCTCCCCCACTCTGCACCCCTTCAGGAAGAGCCTCAAGACCTAGAACGAGCTCCCCGTGAACATCAGACGCTCCCCCACTCTGCACACCTTCAGGACGAGCCTCAAGACCTGGAACGAGCTCCCAGTCACCATCAGACGCTCCCCCACTCTGCACACCTTCAGGAAGAGCCTCAAGACCTGGAACGAGCTCCCAGTCAACATCAGACGCTCCCCCACACTGCACCTCTTCAGGAAGAGCCTCAAGACCTGGAACGAGCTCCCAGTCAACATCAGACGCTCCCCCACTCTGCACCCCTTCAGGAAGAGCTTCAAGACCTGGAACGAGCTCCCAGTCAACATCAGACGCTCCCCCACTCTGCACACCTTCAGGAAGAGCCGCAAGGCCTGGAACGAGCTCCCAGTCAGCATCAGACGCTCCCCCACTCTGCACACCTTCAGGAAGAGCCGCAAGGCCTGGAACGAGCTCCCAGTCAGCATCAGACGCTCCCCCACTCTGCACACCTTCAGGAAGAGCCTCAAGACCTGGAACGAGCTCCCCGTGAACATCAGACGCTCCCCCACTCTGCACACCTTCAGGAAGAGCCTCAAGACCTGGAACGAGCTCCCAGTCACCATCAGACGCTCCCCCACTCTGCACACCTTCAGGAAGAGCCTCAAGACCTGGAACGAGCTCTCAGTCAACATCAGACGCTCCCCCACTCTGCACCCCTTCAGGAAGAGCCTCAAGACCTGGAACGAGCTCCCAGTCAACATCAGACGGTTCCTCACTCTGCACACCTTCAGAAAGAGCCTCAAGACCTGGAACGAGCTCCCAGTCAACATCAGACGCTCCCCCACTCTGCACACCTTGAGAAAGAGCTTCAAGACCTGGAACGAGCTCCCAGTCAACATCAGACGCTCTCCCACCCTGCACACCTTCAGGAAGAGCCGCAAGACCTGGAACAAGCTCCCAGTCAACATCAGACGCTCCCCCACCCTGCACCCCCTCAGGAAGAGCCTCAAGGCCTGGAACGAGCTCCCGGTCAACATCAGACGCTCCCCGACCCTGCTCACCTTCAGGAAGAAGACCTGGAACGAGCTCCCAGTCAACATCAGATGCTCCCCCACTCTGAACACCTTCAGGAAGAGCCTCTAGACCTGGAACGAGCTCTCGGTCAACATCAGACGCTCCCCCACTCTGCACACCTTCTGGAAGAGCTTCAAGACCTGGAACGAGCTCCCAGGCAACATCAGACGCTCCCCCACTCTGAACACCTTCAGGAAGAGCCTCTAGACCTGGAACGAGCTCCCGGTCAACATCAGACGCTCCCCTACTCTGCACACCTTCAGGAAGAGCCTCAAGACCTGGAACGAGCTCCCCGTGAACATCAGACGCTCCCCCACTCTGCACCCCTTCAGGAAGAGCCTCAAGACCTAGAACGAGCTCCCCGTGAACATCAGACGCTCCCCCACTCTGCACACCTTCAGGAAGAGCCTCAAGACCTGGAACGAGCTCCCAGTCACCATCAGACGCTCCCCCACTCTGCACACCTTCAGGAAGAGCCTCAAGACCTGGAACGAGCTCCCAGTCAACATCAGACGCTCCCCCACTCTGCACCCCTTCAGGAAGAGCTTCAAGACCTGGAACGAGCTCCCAGTCAACATCAGACGCTCCCCCACTCTGAACACCTTCAGGAAGAGCCTCTAGACCTGGAACGAGCTCCCGGTCAACATCAGAGGCTCCCCTACTCTGCACCTCTTCAGGAAGAGCCTCAAGACCTGGAACGAGCTCCCAGTCAACATCAGACGCTCCCCCACTCTGCACCCCTTCAGGAAGAGCTTCAAGACCTGGAACGAGCTCCCAGTCAACATCAGACGCTCCCCCACTCTGAACACCTTCAGGAAGAGCCTCTAGACCTGGAACGAGCTCCCGGTCAACATCAGAGGCTCCCCTACTCTGCACACCTTCTGGAAGAGCTTCAAGACCTGGAACGAGCTCCGAGTCAACATCAGACGCTCCCCCACCCTGCACACCTTCATGAAGAGCCTCAAGATGTGGAACGAGCTCCCAGGCAACATCAGACGCTCCCCCACTCTGCGCACCTTCAGGAAGAGCCTCAAGATGTGGAACGAGCTCCCAGTCACCATCAGACGCTCCCCCACTCTGCACCTCTTCAGGAAGAGCCTCAAGACCTGGAACGAGCTCCCAGTCACCATCAGATGCTCCCCCACTCTGCGCACCTTCAGGAAGAGCCTCAAGACCTGGAACGAGCTCCCAGTCAACATCAGACGCGCCCCCACTCTGCGCACCTTCAGGAAGAGCCTCAAGACCTGGAACGAGCTCCGAGTCAACATCAGACGCTCCCCCACCCTGCACACCTTCAGGAAGAGCCTCAAGATGTGGAACGAGCTCCCAGGCAACATCAGACGCGCCCCCACTCTGCGCACCTTCAGGAAGAGCCTCAAGACCTGGAACGAGCTCCCAGTCAACATCAGATGCTCCCCCACTCTGAAAACCTTCAGGAAGAGACTCAAGACCTGGAACGAGCTCCCAGTCAACATCAGACGCTCCCCCACTCTGAAAACTTTCAGGAAGAGACTCAAGACCTGGAAGAGCTCCCAGTCACCATCAGACGCTCCCCCACTCTGCACACCTTCAGGAAGAGCCTCAAGACCTGGAACGAGCTCCCAGTCACCATCAGACTCTCCCCCACTCTGCACACCTTTCGGAAGAGCCTCAAGACCTGGAACGAGCTCCCAGTCCACATCAGATGCTCCCCCACTCTGGGCACCTTCAGGAAGAGCCTCAAGACCTGGAATGAGCTCCCAGTCCACATCAGACGCTCCCTAACTCTGCACACCTTCAGGAAGAGCCTCAAGACCTGGAACGAGCTCCCAGTCAACATCAGACGCTCCCCCACTCTGCACACCTTCAGGAAGAGCCTCAAGACCTGGAACGAGCTCCCAGTCAACATCAGACGCGCCCCCACTCTGCACACCTTCAGGAAGAGCCTCAAGACCTGGAACGAGCTCCCAGTCACCATCAGACGCTCCCCCACTCTGCGCACCTTCAGGAAGAGCCTCAAGATGTGGAACGAGCTCCCAGTCAACATCAGACGCGCCCCCACTCTGCGCACCTTCAGGAAGAGCCTCAAGACCTGGAACGAGCTCCCAGTCAACATCAGACGCTCCCCCACTCTGCACCCCTTCAGGAAGAGCCTCAAGACCCGGAACGAGCTCCCAGTCAACATCAGACGCTCCCCCACTCTGCACCCCTTCAGGAAGAGCCTCAAGACCTAGAACGAGCTCCCAGTCAACATCAGACGCTCCCCCACTCTGCACACCTTCTGGAAGAGCCTCAAGACCTAGAACGAGCTCCCAGTCAACATCAGACGCTCCCCCACTCTGCACCCCTTCAGGAAGAGCCTCAAGACCTAGAACGAGCTCCCAGTCAACATCAGACGCTCCCCCACTCTGCACCCCTTCAGGAAGAGCCTCAAGACCTGGAACGAGCTCCCAGTCAACATCAGGCGCTCCCCGACCCTGCACACCTTCTGGAAGAGCTTCAAGACCTGGAACGAGCTCCCAGGCAACATCAGACGCTCCCCCACTCTGGGCACCTTCAGGAAGAGTCTCAAGACCTGGAACGAGCTCCCAGTCAACATCAGACGCTCCCCCACTCTGCACCTCTTCAGGAAGAGCCTCAAGACCTGGAACGAGCTCCCAGTCACCATCAGACGCTCCCCCACTCTGCGCACCTTCAGGAAGAGCCTCAAGATGTGGAACGAGCTCCCAGTCAACATCAGACGCGCCCCCACTCTGCGCACCTTCAGGAAGAGCCGCATGACCTGGAACGAGCTCCCAGTCAACATCAGACGCTCCCCCACTCTGCACCCCTTCAGGAAGAGCCTCAAGACCCGGAACGAGCTCCCAGTCAACATCAGACGCTCCCCCACTCTGCACCCCTTCAGGAAGAGCCTCAAGACCTAGAACGAGCTCCCAGTCAACATCAGACGCTCCCCCACTCTGCACACCTTCTGGAAGAGCCTCAAGACCTGGAACGAGCTCCCAGTCAACATCAGACGCTCCCCCACTCTGCACACCTTCAGGAAGAGCCTCAAGACCTGGAACGAGCTCCCCGTGAACATCAGACGCTCCCCCACTCTGCACCCCTTCAGGAAGAGCCTCAAGACCTGGAACGAGCTCCCAGGCAACATCAGGCGCTCCCCGACCCTGCACACCTTGAGAAAGAGCCCAAGACCTGGCTTTTCAGCTGACCCGGAGCTGCACCCATCCGCCCCCCCCCCCCCCCAGCGCCTTGAGACCCTCACGGGTGAGTAGCGCACTTTAGAAGCCCCGGATTGATTGAGCATGGCTTGCCCTTTGTATTTATATTGTCACGGTACATTGTAGTGAGTTTGGAGCCCACAGCACAAGTCACTGCTGTTTTAGGGGCCTGCCTATACACGCTATGGTTTCTAGGTCACTGAATGGGTAAAGCCAGCATCTATAAAAGTCTCACAATCAACTTGCAAGTTGCTCGTTGTTTTTCAGCAGCCACAGTGACCTTACTGCCCAACCAGTTGATATGCTCCATGTCTCACACTGAGACACCCTACATTTGGTAAATCAAAGTAATTGGAGCAACAATCAAAAGATCACCGCTCTGCGCATGTCACGCAACACTTAATTGACTTACGCATGTGACACGCAAGTAGTCATACTTTGGGCCAGCCTCCTGATATGCTTAACACACGTTTCTAGGACGGTATGAGGACCATTGCTGCTTGGATGTCTAACAACTGGGTCTAGTTAAACAGTGATAAACTGAGATGGTGCTGTTAGGCACGGCTCGGGAGGTGGGGTCACCGGATTGGTGCCTGCTGAATTAGGCCCTGCCCCTTGTCCAAAACAAGTTGTTAAAAATCTTGGCAACAACTTGGATCAGACACTGTGTATGAAGGACCAAACTAATGCTATTTCTGGCAATTGTTTCTCCACTTTATGACTTCTGAGGAAAATGTTTCCATGGTCTCCTTCCTCTGCCAGAAGACCCTAGTCCAGGCACTGATTATCAGCCACCTGGACTAGGGGATGCACTCCTAGTAGCACTAACCAATCAGTTACTGATGAAGCTCCAGGTAGTGCAGAACGCTGCAGCTCAGTGAATTTGCACCCCCACCCCCAAACCTCCCCTAGTGCTCTGCTTCAGCTCCTATGCTGCAATCCGTGCACTGGCTACCTGTTAGGAAGCGTGTCATTTTAGGTCGAGCCTAACGGCAGAACGCATGCGCTCTCGCTCAGCGAGGCATGCAGCAGTATAGTATGCTATGGAAGCCTCGCCTTCTCTCCACCCATATTTATCATTGGCTGGTGTCAATGTCCTTGGTAAATGCTGGCTTCCGATTCATTTTGAGGCTTGTTAGTCCCTCCTTGTTACCAACTTGTAGCCATTTGTTACCACCCATGATGGCTGGACTGTTTACTTGGCTTGTTACGCGGTCTCCGTTTTAAGTCTGTGAGCACTATTTTGTTTTGTAACTAACTAATGGGGACAATAGAGGCTGCTTCCTGCATTTGCAGCGCGCCCACACAGGACAATGGCGGCCGTTTTTTTTTTTACACTTTATTACTTTTGAGATGTACTGCATGCTGAGTGCAGCGTCCACTTTAGGGACAACCCGCTCAGCTTCATTTTTTTTCACCTACAATGTTTAGCATAGTGCCCGCTTCACGGACACGTAGTAAATGTATAGAGGGATCCCCGTGGGAGGAAAATTATTTCTGCACAAACAATAGAAATTCAAAGAGAACTAAGATGGTACTCAAAGGAAAAAATGTTGTCATTTATTCAACAACACAGAATAACAATTTAAAGCAATGTTTTGCAATCATTTAGAAGTGAAAGCGAGAAATCGAAAAATTGAAAGGGCCCCAAGAGGGGGAGGGGGAAGGGGGGAAGGGGGTGTGCTCAAAGGCTGTGTGAAAGATTATAAAGATAGTACACAGACTTAAACATAATGTACATATACACAATCAACAAGGAAATGCAAGTTATTCCAAAAAACCAAAACGGCCTACATCAATTAAGGCAAGTATTGGGCAAGTGTTTCAAAAGCGGTGGGGCATTCCACGGTCACATGTACAAATCAATCAAGTACTGGAAATGTGCCGGATGTCCCAAAGTGAAGAGGTGTCGACGTTTCGACCCCTATTTGTAGGATCAATTTAATCCTTTGTCGGGGTCTTCATCAGGACCGTTGTAGTAGGGGAAGGGGCGAAGAGGGGCCGTCCTATCTGAAAAATGAAAACCCATGTCAGGGGATGGAGTATAAATTATTAAAAAAAACAAACAGTCTTAGTACTGTACACCAGGGAGGTGACTCAGTCGAAAACAAGCTAAAGCCATGGAGTCCGGGTCGTAGGACCTCTGGACAGAGGGACAAGAAGCTGAATATGTAAATAATCCATACACATGCTTGTAAATTAATGATATAATACAATACATCAGGGGCACATTAGCCAAGGATTAATGATGTCCGCTCAGAATGGGGGACACATTAGCGGTGCGTGTAGTGATACGGGACTCAGATGAGCTCTGGATCACATGAAGGCCTTGAAGCCAGAGGGGGGTCTAAATGTGTTATTTTAGTGCAAGGGCACGGTAAACAAATAAGGAAAACTATGGGCGATTACCTGAGGTGGAATAAAACACACTCTGAAAAATTCAACTGTGAGGGCTGCCAGTTTCAAACAATTATACTGCTGGGCAAGTCTAAATAAAACCATGGAGTTCACGTTAGTCAGGGTTGCCTCAGAGGGAGCTGATTTTTAATTAAGACGATTCAAAAGAAGGGATTACCTCAATATATTTGGCTGCAATGTTGCAGGAAGGCTTAAGCGCTGTGCTGATTCAATTAGCTGTGAATTTAGAATATAGACACATTGATTAAAACACAGGCGCAACGCGAAAGTCTGACAGGCAGACTCCACATTCGCGTATGTCCGTACCTTAATGGGGTCCGTACAGTGCTTAACGGACTGGAGAGCTGAATGCAGAGCAACCGATCGGCTCCGTGTGGTCACAATCGGCTCCTAAAATAATCATGAGGGATCGTAAGTAACTGGGTACTGAGTCCTCAAAAAACCATGACAAGCGGGACCTAAAGGTTCTCCACTTACTCAGAGATCAGGGCTGCATATATCAAATAGTTAAAAGAATGGGAATAACCCATGTAGTAAAGTATATGTGGGGCAAACCCAGCAGAAAATCAAATCTCGGATTTCTGCACATTGCAGCAGACTACGTTGCAAGGTTCTAGGCGCCCCCCTGGTAGACCACTGGCAGACCGCTGGGCACTCCGTGAAAGATCTACGGTGGCTGGTAATCGAGAAAGTATCCTTAGGGAGGAGAGGCGGAAATCTAGCTGTGGTGCTTAACGTACGAGAATGCAAATGGATGTCTCTCCTGGACTCCATCAAAAATGGCCTAAATGAACAGGACGGCAGCCTTGCACAGCTGGCCGCACTGAGATGACAAACTAACTCACTGCCACATACAAGCCATACTGATAATCTCCACACACCCTACGGGTTATTCCCATTCTTTTAACTATTTGATATATGCAGGTAACTCGTCTACACCACCCTGCGAGACAGGTGCACGAGTATTTTCCTAAAAGGGTACGCAGAATATCAAGTGTTAACATGGAGTGTTTATATATTGTGATCTCATAACTTCTACTGAATTGACATCTTTTAAATAAGTAATAATCCCGGTGCGCGCTCGCCTTCACTCCCTTGCATGGGCTGTGCGCGAGTTTTAATTCTCTGATAACTTCCCATATCTATATGTGTAACTTAACATTTGTTCGCCCACATGGGTTGTATGCGAGCGTAATTTCTCTGAAAGATTTTTTTAATTATACGTGTGAGCTAAATATGTAAATTCTGTGTGAAAGGGCTGCTTTCTAGATTTTACACGTAATCATTATTGTAAGCCATTGAGGGTCCCTACAACATCTGAGTCTTTCCTCTATTGTCTCTGATTAACGCTACACCGTTAGCCCCGCCCCCAAACTCCGCGTAGCGGCTTGCGGAGTGTGGTGATTTACTCTTAACGCGAGAAGCTCAGCTGCTTCGCGTAGCGGTGAACAGTGCTTGGTGACACGACTGCAGCAAGACGCTCTGCTGCCTCGCGCCCTGATCTCTGAGTAAGTGGAGAACCTTTAGGTCCCGCTTGTCATGGTTTTTTGAGGACTCAGTACCCAGTTACTTACGATCCCTCATGATTATTTTAGGAGCCGATTGTGACCACACGGAGCCGATCGGTTGCTCTGCATTCAGCTCTCCAGTCCGTTAAGCACTGTACGGACCCCATTAAGGTACGGACATACGCGAATGTGGAGTCTGCCTGTCAGACTTTCGCGTTGCGCCTGTGTTTTAATCAATGTGTCTATATTCTAAATTCACAGCTAATTGAATCAGCACAGCGCTTAAGCCTTCCTGCAACATTGCAGCCAAATATATTGAGGTAATCCCTTCTTTTGAATCGTCTTAATTAAAAATCAGCTCCCTCTGAGGCAACCCTGACTAACGTGAACTCCATGGTTTTATTTAGACTTGCCCAGCAGTATAATTGTTTGAAACTGGCAGCCCTCACAGTTGAATTTTTCAGAGTGTGTTTTATTCCACCTCAGGTAATCGCCCATAGTTTTCCTTATTTGTTTACCGTGCCCTTGCACTAAAATAACACATTTAGACCCCCCTCTGGCTTCAAGGCCTTCATGTGATCCAGAGCTCATCTGAGTCCCGTATCACTACACGCACCGCTAATGTGTCCCCCATTCTGAGCGGACATCATTAATCCTTGGCTAATGTGCCCCTGATGTATTGTATTATATCATTAATTTACAAGCATGTGTATGGATTATTTACATATTCAGCTTCTTGTCCCTCTGTCCAGAGGTCCTACGACCCGGACTCCATGGCTTTAGCTTGTTTTCGACTAAGTCACCTCCCTGGTGTACAGTACTAAGACTGTTTGTTTTTTTTAATAATTTATACTCCATCCCCTGACATGGGTTTTCATTTTTCAGATAGGACGGCCCCTCTTCGCCCCTTCCCCTACTACAACGGTCCTGATGAAGACCCCGGCAAAGGATTAAATTGATCCTACAAATAGGGGTCGAAACGTCGACACCTCTTCACTTTGGGACATCCGGCACATTCCCAGTACTTGATTGATTTGTACATGTGACCGTGGAATGCCCCACCGCTTTTGAAACACTTGCCCAATACTTGCCTTAATTGATGTAGGCCGTTTTGGTTTTTTGGAATAACTTGCATTTCCTTGTTGATTGTGTATATGTACATTATGTTTAAGTCTGTGTACTATCTTTATAATCTTTCACACAGCCTTTGAGCACACCCCCTTCCCCCCTCCCCCTCTTGGGGCCCTTTCAATTTTTCGATTTCTCGCTTTCACTTCTAAATGATTGCAAAACATTGCTTTAAATTGTTATTCTGTGTTGTTGAATAAATGACAACATTTTTTCCTTTGAGTACCATCTTAGTTCTCTTTGAATTTCTATTGTTTGTGCAGAAATAATTTTCCTCCCACGGGGATCCCTCTATACATTTACTACGTGACGCCCAGGTCCCCGCGATTGCATGGGTTCTACCCCCCTTTATAATATCGCTTCACGGACACAGCGCTCTGTTTGTTTATTTATTTTTCTAACTTTAACACTGAGCGCAGTGCCCGTTTCCCGGACAACATGCTCAGTGTTAAAGTAAAAAAAAAAAAAGAAACCGAGCGCGGTGTCCTTGAAGCGGCAACGCGCTCAGTTTTAAATTTAAACATGCATTTGCAATGTAATAGGTCTCGCATTTACGTGAGTTAAGCTATTGGCATTCTAAATTAAAATGCCCCGGTTACTTACCGGTAATCTTCATTACTCCGAGTCCATGTCTTCCTCGCCACAGTAATTACCCATGAGCCTCCGGCTCCACACAGAACTCCAAGTACAAAAACAGCGCTCTAGTCTCCCTCTCCCTCCTCCAATATGGCCCCCAGTGGCTCCAGCCAATCCCATAAAGGGACACAGAAGCACCAACACGACCTGAAGAACCAAGCCGCAGACATGAAGCCACCACTAGGGCCGAGAGGGAAGGGAAACTATACTGTGGCGAGGAAGACATGGACTCGGAGTAATGAAGATTACCGGTAAGTAACCGGGGCATTACCTCCTTGTCCTGTCTTCCTCGCCACAGTAATTACCCATGAGCCGATACCAAAGCAATCAGCTTCATGCAAGAAAAACTCTCCACAGAAATCATGCAGAGAAACATATTGCAAGCACAAGAGGTACAAAAATTCCACAGAAACATACACCTCAAGGAATCCCAGCCGAAAGAACAGAAGAGGCAAAGGAAACAGAACCCCCACCCCCAATCCGAAGGCGACAATGGGACATGAAAGTATGCGGGGACGACCAAGTGGCAGCCCGGCAAACATCCACCATGGACACCCCCTTAAAAGTGGCCCACGAGACAGAAACAGATCTGGTGGACCGACCCTGAACAGGAAGAGGGGGAAGGTCAGAAACAGAAACATAAGCCAACAGCATGGCCCCTTAACCCAACGACTGACAGTTGTCACGGAGGGCTACAGGCCCCGACGAGACAAACCAAAATTGACAAATAAATTGCCAACCGCACAAAAGGAAGAAGTGCGAGATGAATAAACCAACAAAGCACGACGCACATCCAACAGGAGGAGAAGGCAATCGTCAGTCGAGGAAGGAACAAGACAAAGAATCGGAAGAACCACTCTAGCAGAACGGTGAAACAAGAAACCACCTCAGGAATAAACGAAGGATGAGGGCGCAATAACACACGGCCAGATAAATGACCAAAATGGAGCAGACCGCAGGAAGGCACCCAGCTCACCAATACGCCTGGCAGAGGCAAGAGCCACAAGAAACACTACTGTGAGTGTCAAGAACTCCAGGCCCACCGACACTAAAGGCCCGAAAGGAGCCGACTGCAAGGAATGCAACACCAGAGGAAGGTCCCAAGGAGGAGAATATAAGATAGGACGGGGACGTTGCAAAGAAAGCGACTCAAAAGTCGAGTCACCAAAGGATAAATTATGAACCAAAGGCAGGACATGAAATGCCCGAATGGCGGCCCAACGAGCACCGAGAGTGGAAATGGCCAAGCCCAAAAGGAAACCATCATCCAAAAAATCCAGAAGTCGACGACAGACCAGTGACACATACACCAAGAGGCAAAGTCATCCCAAAGCTTAGCATAGGACTCAAGAGTAGAAGGCCTCCGAGATCGCCGAACGACGCCAGCAACCGCAAAAGAACAACTTGCACGCATCAGCGATCCCCACTCATGAGTCAGGCCCGCAGACCCAGGGACCGGAACATAGGCAGAGGCAGAAGAGGATCCAACAGAGGATAAGGCACGAACGGTAACGCCCAGCCCGGAGACACAGCCAATTCCAGCCACAGGGGATATCAAGAACGACGGCACCACCCCGGAGGAACCAGAAGGACAAACGACTCCACCCTCTTGATATCCTGCAAGACCAACGGATTCAGGGAAAAGGAGGAAAGGCATATAACAGGCCTCTCGGCCAAAGGAACGACAGGGCGTCCACCCTCCAGGTATCCCGGCAAGGCATAATCGTGCAAAAGCAGCGGAGCCAGGCATAGTATCAGGAGGCAAACAGGTCCACGATGGGACAGCCAAACATCTCCCGCAAGAACCCGAACATCAACCGCGTGAGGGACAAAGACCCCATGGAAGGCAGACAATCCGCCACAGTGTACACCGCACCAGGCAGGTAAATGGCAGACAGGGAATCCAGGTCCACCACCGCCCAACAACAAAACCGACGGTAGAGGCAACCGAGGGAGTGAACCCTGCACCCCCCATGAAGTCCAAGAGACGTCAAATCTCCCAGAGTAGCCCTCACCCCAATAGATAGGCACCGGTAGAGAGAATCCGGGAGGGAACAACCAGAAACGGGCGGCCCCCGGACAGATGACCCAAAACCAACCACCACTCCAGGACCACCCGAACCGCCGGGGGACACGGGGACCTGTGAAGGCGAGCCCATGGAACGGTCAACAAGGACGCACACATCAGGCCCCGAACCCGTAACTACAAGCACACAGGATGAGAAGGCCCCGATAACATGGACCGCACAGCAGACAGCAGAGACAGAATCCGAGCAGGGGGCAGGAACACCATTCCCAACAGAGACATTAACAGAGCCCCAATGAAAGTCAAGTGCCACGCAGGAATCAGGGAGGACTTCGGAACATTCACCAGGAAGCCGAGATGCAACAGGACAAGGCAGACCCTCCGGACATGCAACGCAGCCCCGAAGAGAAGAAGCAGAAATACAAACAACGCCCAGAAAAGGAAAAACACAAACGCCCTCCCCATGTAAACGTCCAATAGGAGGAGCCAGAACCGCAGTAAAAAATTCTGGGCAAAAAGCAGAGGCCAAAAGTCAAAACCTGGAACAGATAGCGACGACCCAGGAAGCAGAAAAGGATAAACCACCGAGAATCCGGGTGAACAGGCATATGCAGAAAAGCATCATACAAACCAATGGAGGCCAGAAAACCCCAGGAGAACTGAGATCCTCAGTGCGACGTGTCACCCGGAAGAGGAAGGAACAAACCTCCAACCCCAATTGATCCAGGGGTACGGGAATCAAGGCAGACCCTAGAACAAAGGACCTGACACCCTCCAAAAGAGCCACCCGCCTCAGAGCGTCCCCAGGACAAGGAGCGGGCCTGAAACAGTGAGGGGGAGACAGGGTAAATCCAAGACGCACAACTCCGGACACCACCTGTAGCACCCACTGATCTGACACAGTCTCGTGCCAAGAGTCCATGAAGCAAGCGAGGCGACCCCCAACCGGACCCACTCCAGGAGGAAACCATTCAGGATGCCGAAGCGGGAGCGGAGGAGGTAGAAGCACCGGAGAACCGGGACTAGGCAAAGGAAGGATCACCCCAGCCACGCCCCCTCCCATGAAAGGGCCGACCATGCATGGCCCCCACGAGAATGACCAAAAAAAGGCCCTCTGGATACCAAAGGCTCGGAAGCGACCAGCACGTCCAGGCCAACACCATGTCCATCAAAGGGGACCCAAACAATTAGACCCCAGAAAATGGGATCACCATCAGGAGACCCTACCGCGCCGCATCAGACATCCAGGAGCGGAGCCACAATAGACATCTCGCAGCAATCAAAGACCCAGCCGCAGAGGCCGCCGCCCCCAATGAATCAAAAGAGACATCAGAAAGCAGACGAACCCGCTGCTCCATCCATGACAAAGCAGCAGATACATCCACCCCTCGGGCCAACAATCCAGCCAAAGATCGAAATACTGAGCAAGGATTGGAATGCGGAAGAGGAATAGGCAGCCGCCCTGAAAGAGAGAGAAGCAGCGGCAAAACTGCGCCTAACCGCACCATCCACCTTACGAACAACAGGATCCACAGGAGAGGAATCCCCAGAAACAACAGCCCCATGAGAGGATAAACCGTCATCAAGGACTCAACCCCAACCCAGGACGGGAAGCCATCAACAAAGGCCATCAGAGGACAGCGTTCACACAAAAAACGCGGAAAAGAGCCGATGTACACATCATACCATTCAATATCCAAGTCCTCAAAACAGAAGAAATGGATAGGCAAGAAACAGGCTCAGGACGCCGATACTGAGAAAAATAGACCGTCCACCAGAGGTATTAAAGAAGGAAACACCAAGTAATAGCGAATGTGACCCAGCAACTCCTTCAGGACGGCATCTGGCATAAAGCGACTCCGGACAACAAAGTCTTCCACAGTGCCCGAACCAGCATCAGCAGCGTCAACAATCCTCGCCATATCAGCAGGAGGAACAGGCACCTGACCCTGCAATGCAGCAGCCACAGCAGAATCTAACACCTGTCGCAATAAATACATAGAAGAAATAGTCACCCATGAACGAGAAGCCTCAATCAATGAACCAGGAGCAGGGAAATCAGAAAAACCACGCTCCATAAAAGCCATATATGAGTGAAACGAGTGGAAAACAATCAGGCGATGAGCAGTACGACATGCCCGGCATAAAAGGGACCTGGGGTTGCTAGGCAACCCAATAAACCACCCCTCGTCCGACTCGAAATCACAGAAAATCACCATGAAAGTCGCGCGCACGCGCAAAGACAGTCAAAGACCGTCGTGTGAGGCAGGATCAACGGAGAGCCGAAGGCGCCCACACCGCATGCATAGAATAGTCAGGACATAAAATAATGCGACGGGAGCCTCCAGAACAAATGCACCCTCACGCGGCAGCAGGTAAGAAAAGACACCGGGAGCCTTCGACCCCCACAGCAAGCATACCAGGGTAGAAAAGCAGAATCCCGTCAAAGGGAAATGAAATGCGACCGGGAGCCTCCGGCTCCCAGAGCAAGTGTACCCGGCCGCGCTGCGTCCGCACAGCAGGACGCGGGTCCGCAAACATAAAACAACCGGCTTAGTAGGACACCAGGCGCCCCGTACAACGAGCCACCAAAAGACCCCAGCCGAAAGGAAACGCCATGAAAGTCCGCTAAAGCAAGACAAGAGGCGATTGAGGCAGAAGAAGGGGGAAAACAACATTTAAACCTAGAAAATCATGAAAACAGTAAAAAAAACTAGAAGTAACGACTCCCCCCAAACTAGATACCCCAGGATATAAGGGGACTGCTCAAGCAGGATCCCAGCCCCACTCACTGGAGAAGTGTGGCTCAGGGGTTAGAGGCAGCAGACCTGGAGCCTGAGTTCGGCCCTGGACCAGGGTTCAATTCCCTGCCTCGGTGGGTCTTGGGCTCAAAATTCCACGGACTCGTTAATTCTCGCTCCGGTGCCTCCTCGACTCACAGGTTCACACTCTGCAACTCTGGGCAATAGCTTGCTTAATCTCCACAACGGCCCCTCGCGGTGGGATGCCTAGCTTTCACCTTGTGGATACCCTGCCAGGGTTATCTCACAGGGGAATACCAGGACGGGTTCCCTAAGCAAGCGCTGAGATGCCCCAGGGTAAGTCGTGCGCTATATAAGTTTCATTCACTCACCTGACCAGCAGGGCACACAGCACTTGGAGAAGTGCAGAAAAAAAGAACAGGTCGTGTTGGTGCTTTTGTGTCCCTTTATGGGATTGGCTGGAGCCACTGGGGGCCATATTGGAGGAGGGAGAGGGAGACTCGAGATTGCTGTTTTTGTACTTGGAGTTCTGTGTGGAGCCGGAGGCTCATGGGTAATTACTGTGGCGAGGAAGACAGGACGAGGAGGTAATGCCTTTTACAATGCCAATAGCTTAAACTTGCGTAAATGTGAGACCTATTTGTAAAGAAAGTATCCTCAATCCAGGGTTGGTAGATGAAGTAAATCTTTATTGGTCAGAAGTAAAGAGACCTCCAGCTCCTTCCACAGCTTCCTCAGTACTGTCTGCTATTCACATCATAACATTCTAACCTCCTAGCAACATCCCCACAATTCCAACAAGCCATAGATCCCAACACATAAGCATAGATCCCAACACATCTCCCCCCATTACAATATCAGAGGAAAAAATACAAATGACAAATCTAAAGAGAAGAAACAAAGCATACAGGAATAAATAAGAAATCTAAGGAGCATTACACTTCGCAACATTCCCACAGCTCCAAGCGGAACCATCATCTAAAATTAGAACATTTTTCTTCACAACCTTTACTCGTTTGGGTTGAGAATATTTACTCTCCCCTTTAGCTACAAAGCCACACTTCTTTGTCACAACCCAATCACCAACACATATACTAGGATCTTTCACCCTCATCCTGAGATTGTATGAATGTGTAGAATCACGCTGCCTACTGACAACACAATCTTTCACACTTGATCGGTCAACCCACACACATTCCTTGTTTTTGAGCCAACCCGGAACCTCCTTCAAACCTGGCTCACGTCCCTTTAGAGAGACAAATGGAGAAATACCGGTGACTGAATGTGGAGTAATCCTGTAAGACCAGATCATTTTCTTAAGCTCCTCAGACCACATCAAACCATTCGCCAATGACAACTGTATGTTCTCCATCAACAGTCTATTGATCCTTTCCACAAGGCCATTGGCCTGTGGCCTAAACAACGCAACCTTCTCGTGACAAACTCCCATGCCATCTAAAAATTCCTTCATTTGTCTTGATACAAGTTGTACACCATTATCTGAAACCAGTGTTTTTGGAATACCTTCATTTAAAAACGTTCTCTCCAAAAAATGTATCACTCTCTTTGTGTCAATACTTTCAGTGGATTCTATTACGAACCACTTAGAATGATAGTCCACAAGAACCATTATAAACCTATTCCGAGTGCCCAACTTGGAAATGGGTCCTAAGAAATCAATCGCTAATTTCTCCCAGGGCCGTACCGGAAATTCAACACAAGAAAGGGAAGGCTGCCTAACAACTTTTGTTTTATCGCTAGCAGCACACGCATGACAATGCCTCACCAGCTCATCAATCTCTCCATCCATTCCTGGCCACCAGTAAGATTCGCGAATCCTCCTTTTGGTCATGTTCCTTCCCAAATGACCTTCGTGTGCTATATTCATAATCTTTGATCTAAGATTGCACGGTGGCACCAATCGGTTTCTCCTCCACAACTTACCCTCAGATATACTCAATTCAGCCTCTACATTGGAAAAACTCTTCAAGCGAGTGTCATTGAGGGATTCCCTAGACCATCCTTCAGAAACATGTTTCATAACCAAGGGAATTATTTGATCATCTGCCATGCCAGATTCCCAATCACTTTTATCAAAAGCAAGAATCTCATCACAACTAATTATAGGATCATCCACATCAACCAGATCTACTAAGTCTATAGGCATTCTAGATAAGCAGTCCGCAATGACATTTTTCTCTCCTTTCACATATTCCATCTGAAAATTGTACTCAAGCACTGACAAGATCCATTTCGATATTCTAGGGGTGACATTACCCTCCAAACCTCTACCTCCTTTAAATAAATGCACGAGAGGCTTATGGTCAGTGCGCATCCTGAAGGGCAAACCCCAAAGAAAATATCTAAAGTGTTTAATCCCCCACGTGCAAGCGAGAGCTTCCCTCTCAATAACTGAGTAAGATACTTCTGCACCCTGTAATCTTCTAGATGCGAAACCTATAATCCTTTCCACACCCCCAGATATCTGAGAGAGCACAGCCCCAAGACCCACAGCACTAGCATCAGTGGTAACGAAAGTCTTGGCTTTAACATCAAAATGCCCTAAGGTAGGTGCATGAATAATTCCTGCCTTCACACGCTTAAAAGCATCCTCACACACTTGATCCCATTCAAAAACCACACCATTTTTCATCAAGCGTCTTAAAGGCTCCACTACATCTGAAAAATTTCTAATGAATTTTGAACAATACTCAGCTAGCCCCAAAAAGGACCTTAGCTGATCTTTAGTCGTTGGTGTAGGAGCATCATTAATTGCAGAAATTATGCTTTTTTTTGGTTTAATACCTAAACCTGAAATTTCATGACCCAGATACGTCACACAATCCCTCTTAAGTTGACACTTTTCTTTTTTTATGGTTAGACCATTAATTTCCATACGCTCCAAAACTTCTGTTAAAATCTTATCATGGTGTTGACAATCTTTTCCAACTACCAACACGTCATCTTGAAAACATAATACATTCTCAATTCCCTTTAAAACTCTCTCCATTATTCTTTGAAACACTGCTGATGCTGAAGCCAACCCAAATGGCATCCTGCAATATCGAAATGCCCCCAGTGGTGTTACAAAGGAGGTAAGGTGCCTTGACTCTTCGTCTAAGTCAATCTGGTGATAGGCTGCAGACATGTCAATCACACTGAATATCACCCCACCACCCATGGCACTTAACATTTCAGAAATATTAGGCAGTGGTTGCCTATCAACCCATATATTCTTATTTAAGTCGCGTAAGTCTACACAGAGACGAATCTTGGTTCCACCATCTTTGGGCGCGACTACAATGGGGGCGAGCCATTCAGATGCCTCAATAGGCTCTATGATTTTTAGGTCTAACAATTTGTCCAATTCTATTTTGAGGGGTTCTCTCATTAAGTGTGGCAAGTTTCTTACCTTATGAACTACAGCCACTGCATTTTTCTTAAGAATGATTTTGTGAGAAAATCCCTTCAACTTTCCCAATCTCTCAGTGAAAACATTAGGAAACTTCTTCATCACATCTATTTCAAAAGTATCTATACTAAGAACAGAGAATGAAGAAACCGGTTCAGGAGCATTGGGATTCAGTACAATTCCTAGATCTTTCTGGTGACGCCAACCAAGCAGGTTAGACCCTTGCTTAGTGAGGTACACTCTTCCGAATACTTTTTTGTCTTGAAATGTGATTACCATCCATTTAAGACCTAAGATATCAATGGTCTTCCCACTATATCCTACAGCTCTTATATCCGGAGAGGTCCAAGAGTTTAAGTTCACATCACCATCCCAAACCTCAACATACATATCTTTGGACAACAGCGTATAAAGGCTTCCAGAATCTACCAGCATATTAACATCTCTGGTTTGAGCACACATGGGATCTCTAGAATCAAAATTAATCAAACAGTGTGGCTTTTCAAGCTTATCAGTACTCTCAGTAGGTACATCAACAATACAAATAGGCTCTTGTATGTGAGGACAATTTTCATCTAAAACCAGTCCGTCTACACACAGCATCAAATTATCAACAATTTCACAAGAGTCATCAATTTCATTAACATGTTGAGTCTTAGCATTGCAAGCTTTAACCACGTGACCCCTCTTTCCACATCCTCTGCAAATAGCGTTCCTAGCTGAGCAACGAGGACTAGATGCAATATGTCCTGGAGATCCGCATCTATAACATTTCACAGGACGTGAATTTCCTAGTTGTGCATAATTAGGGGGACGATAATTTGGAGAATGATAGTTAGATGGCTTATTGTTTCTAAAATCTAACTTCCCTACATTCTTAACAACTTTAGTTTCATCAACAAATGCTTGTGTTTGAGGTTTTACAGAAGACTCTGATTCCTTCGCCACACTATCTTTAGATACAGAGCTAGAACAATCATCCATTTCTTTTATCCATAAGTTAGTATTTTCTATGGCTTTAACGATTTCGATTGCTTCTTCTAAATTACAATCCCTACTAAGCAACTTTTCTCGCACTCTCTTATTATTGGTGCACCTGACGATTTGGTCACGGATCAAAGAATCTGTTAAATCTTTAAATTGGCAATTAAGTGATAATCCCCGCAAGGCTGCTACATAACTTGCAACATCTTCATCTGTTTTTTGAACTCTACAAAAGAATTTATGCCTTTCCAAAAGAGTATTAATTTTTGTGACAAACCTTTTTTCTAACATCAACATACTCATATCATATACATTAGCAGCATGACCATCCCCCACACCTAAAGATATTTCGGGCAAGTCTTCATACAACCTTCTGCCTTCCACCCCCAAATTATGAAGAAGAATAGCTTGTTTGCGGACAGGACCATACTTGTCCGCACCAGATGCTAAAATGTAAGTGAGGAACAGTTTCTTCCAATCTTTCCAAGGTATTATGGGTTCACCAGGAGTAGGGAGGAAAGAAGGGGGGGTAGAAAAGGCTTGATCACTCATGGTGAAGAGGTAATAGTAATTAACAAATAACCAACAGTGCAGTAAAAATAAAAAATAAAAATACTCAATGTAAAAGTAGTACTTATTCGGTGAGAGATCGGCAATATGAGAACAAAAGTAGCAGTTCTGAAGTCTGAAGTCTGAAGTCAAATTGGCAGTTTGGGGTCCCAAATATCACAGTATCGAAGTGGTAGTTTTGAAAACGATGTCACGGTAAAATACCGGAGTTTCAGACGCTAAACGGTGGGTATAAACATATGACAACCCAGGCGAAGCTTCGGAGACAGTCAAGATGGCCGCCACGTTGAATCGACGACGTCCCAAACAAAGATGGCCGCGACGATTTCAAATCAAAACGCTGACGTTCCCAAAGGAAAATGGCCGCCACGTTCTCTGCGCTGAATCAACGATGGTCCCAAACGAAAATGGCCGCTACGCTGGATCACGCCACTGACGTCATCAAGGTCACGAGAGGCACGTAACCAACACAACGACGGATGAAGATTCCAGCGCCGGAGCGGCAGTTTCAAAGTCTCGAGGGTGAGCAAACAAGTTGAAAAAATGCAATGTTTGCGAAGCGCAGGTGTATAAGGCAAAACACCAAATCCTTCGGGTGTATAAGGCAATACACTAAATCCTTCGAAATTTAGCAGGGAGCAGTTAGCGTTTAGCAAAGGAAGAATAAAAAACGCTCCATATATAACCAAAGTACATGCCCCTGCATTCACACGAAGGAGAAGCACTTTAACGAAGGTTTTTTGTTAAGTAATTTGCCAATTTAGATAAGGCTCGATCTATCTACTAGGGAAGGATAGAGAGCAGTGGAGAAGTAAAATGTACATACCACGAAATCGTTGCTTTCTAGAGAAGAAGAGCAGGAAACAAACATTGGAGGAGTAAGTTGTATGCCACAGTCAAATCCAGTAATGGCACCATCCAGGGGTGGAGGTCAATTGTAGTCTCTGCCCCTGCCAGAGTAAAAGGGTCCACTCGTCGCCAATGTAAAGAAAGTATCCTCAATCCAGGGTTGGTAGATGAAGTAAATCTTTATTGGTCAGAAGTAAAGAGACCTCCAGCTCCTTCCACAGCTTCCTCAGTACTGTCTGCTATTCACATCATAACATTCTAACCTCCTAGCAACATCCCCACAATTCCAACAAGCCATAGATCCCAACACATAAGCATAGATCCCAACACTATTGTATTGCAAATGCTTGTTAAACTGAGTTGTCTGACCCACCGGGCATTAACTGAGGGCCTTCCCTCTCAGGGGCATGTCAGACTCGGCTAATACCAGCCTTCACGTTCGCCTCGTTCTTCAAACCCCATTGTATGTGCCCTTCCAGGTGGGGAGGTAGGTCCTTTTCTCATCTTGCTCCTCTTCACTGGACAAGCTCCCTCTCCAAACAGGATGTGTCAGGATTTCTCTAAATGTAAAAAAGTTTTTTAAATGAGGTTGTTTTAACTATGTACTTGCACTTGCCTATTTCTGGTTGTTAATGCGCCAAGACACACCTAGGTTGTGAGTTGTGCTCTATAATAAATGATTATAACACGAGAGACACAAACAAGGCGCCAAAAGACAGTGTGGATTTAAAAAACAGCCCCTTTGGACAGCGCTTGAAGGCGCCGGAGCGCTTTACCTGAGAGCAAGTTACATTCCACAAGGACACATTCATTTTTGCAGTCAAGGGGGGGGTTACGTGATTTGCCCAAAATCACAGGATGCTGAGATGAGGCCGAGACTCGAACCTTGAGCTCCAGTTCAGCAGCTCTGGCCATTACGCCACAAAGACTACCATCTAGAAGGGGCTGTAGTTGTAGGTGGAAGAGGCGGAGAGCGAGTGGAGCCCAGCGGTCAGGATGGCCACGCACTGCCGAGATTCGGCTGTGGGGGCTGTGGGCTCCCCAATGTGGGGATGACAGGCTGTGGGGAGGACTGTCCCAGGTACGAGACCAGTGGGGATACCCCGTCAGTGGGGGGCTGTCTCTGGGGATCCCCCGTCAGTGGGGGGGGGGGGCTGTCTCTGGGGATCCCCCGTCAGTGGGGGGGGGGCTGTCTGTGGGGATCCCCCGTCAGTGTGGGGGGGCTGTCTGTGGGGATACTCCGTCAGTGGGGGGGTGGGGAGGGAGCTGTCTCTGGGGATCCCCCGTCAGTGGGGGGGGGGGGCTGTCTCTGGGGATCCCCCGTCAGTGGGGGGGGGGCTGTCTGTGGGGATCCCCCGTCAGTGTGGGGGGGCTGTCTGTGGGGATACTCCGTCAGTGGGGGGTGGGGGGGGGCTGTCTGTGGGGATCCTCCGTCAGTGAGGGGGGGGGGCTGTCTGTGCGGATACTCTAGCTCTGAGGGTAGCCGATGGCCGGGAGAGCAGGTGGAAAGAAGTCCCGGGTGTGGGTCGACCGCAGAAATGACACGTCGGTGGGGGCGCCCAGCTGTGGGGGTGCCCCGGCCGTAGGGGTGATACCATGCAGCACAGCTGGCCCCATCAATCAGTCAGCCCCACCACCTCCAGGTGAGGGGTTCCTCACCTCCAGGCCCGCCTTCTTCTGCCCCTCCCGGCAGCTGCCCCTCAGTTGTTAAGCGCCCGTGGGTGGGTGCATGTGTGGGTGGGGTCAAGCTGGGGGTGTGCGCGCCTGGCATGGCAGGGTGTGAGACTCAGACCAGGAGGCCACTAATGAGCCCGGATCACACTCCTCAGGACTCTGCCATGGACAGACACAAACACGGTAACACCTTGAGGAGCGGGGGCGGCAGAGGCCACGCGGGAGGTGTTTACTTTCAAACAAGCATTGGAGGGTGTGAGACCCCATTCTGATCTGTTTATTCTGGTGTGCCTGACCCCCTTTAGATCTCGCCTCCTCTATTCTCCACCTCTGTTTAGGGTGCCCAACTGGCATGGGTGCAAATTCAGACGGCGAGTGTAAAAATTCAGGACAAAGGGTCAACATTCAGGACAAAACTTAGGGACAAAAGGTAAGTTTTACAGACTCGTCAAAGGAGGTCACGCAATATTATATAAGTAAGTACATAGACAACCACTTAAGAACAAGTCAAAATAAGTCTATATTAGGTTGAGACAATCACGCACTTCATGATTTTTCAGTATGGCCACCACTTGCTACCATAGATGATTCAAACCTGGCATCTCGCTCCAGCAGGTACATTAATCACCAGACAATGGTGAACCACACCCGAATATAAGTGAGTCCGCTTTTATTGTTGGTTGAAAACTACTGGATATACAAGGAACTTTGCAGTGCTATAGCCCCCAGTAACAAACCTCTTCCCCCTTTCCAGCCTCCCAGGGAAACACCCGATGCCCGGTCCGGCCAGTCCTGCCTTGCTACCACCCTCCAATGGTGCCCCTCATCTTCACATGGACCGTCTCTTATGTGTATTTAATTTCTCTTATAGTGTTACTCATCCCAATTGTGTAGGGCAGGGTGTCGGAGTGCGTTACATCATACACATTATATAGAGACAATGACTCATATTAACGTGAAAGTCAATGTACAGGAAATATTACTTAACCTCTTCGCTGCGGATGACGAGCTCAGCTCGTCATGTAACGCGGCTTTTTAAAAATTACCGCACACAGCGGGAAAAGCCGCCGCAGCGATGCGCTTAAGATAATGGGTGCTACAAGGTGTAATGATATGTGTGTTCTGGACTCCAAAGCACATCACCATGCCCGCACTCCAATCAAAGTTGTAAAATAAATATTTACACGTGTTTTCTTCAAGGTATCTCATTTATTTTTGAATTTTGGCTATTTTATTCATAGTCGTTTCATTTGTTGAATTGATAACATCACATGTTTTCATTCAAATTTGAGCCCAATGCATTTCGGGCGCATCGCTCTTCGTCGGGGGACTTTGTGTCATCTGTCGGGCGAGGTAACAAGGTTCAAATCGGGGGGGTATGATACACGAGTAAGCGATTTGTTCCTCTCGCGTCTTCCGGGAGTTTCTGCTACAAGGTGTACTCATTCTTTTATCTATCATTCAGTCTTTCACCATTCATTCTGTCCTTCCATCTGTGCGCCCATCTATATCCAAACATATTCAACCATTTGCAAACCTATCCACCATATATCCTTCCATCCATCATTTCACTCATCCATCCCTCCATCTACCCTCTCACTCATCCATCCATCCAGCCACCCTTTCACTCATCCATCCGTATAGCCATCCATCCACTCTTCTACCCATCCATCTATTCACTCAACCATCCAGCCAGCCAGTCAGTCAGAATACTTTATTTCGATAAATCAATACCATAAAAAGGCGAAGGAACTATACAAAATATACAATTAAATACACACATTAATACAGAGTAAAAACAGAGTCATAGTCCGATAAAAATCATCCGGCAATATTCATAGAATAACATTTTCATCAATTAAAAACACAGTAAACAGAATAAAAACATTGGCCATTTCATGTGCCCTCCCTGACAATTCTCGAAAAACAGCCACCATACATTTGTACATCCAAATTCCAATTCAAATTCATTTATGTACAAATAGTCACGCAGTTTTTCTTATTTCTAAACCTTACAGCACCCACCAAAAAACTTGCAACGTGAAAGATGATCCTACAGGACTGTAATAGTTGCAAGTAAAGGAGGGCAGGTTTGACCTGCAAAAAGCCCCCCTCCTTAAGGATTGGGACCAAAAATGTCTTCCTCAATTCCTTGTAGTGACTACAGAACATCAAGAAATGCAATGTGTTCTGGGTGGAAAAGTCATCACAAGAACACGGCGGTGCTTTTTCGGGGGTACTCCAAGAAGGAAACAGTCCTAGATTCAAGTGTATCAAATTAAAATGAAAGCGGGTTAGAAGAAACCTATGAAAAGGACGGTTCACCGCATTAAGGTAGGTTTCAGGACCACATGAGCTGCAAATAATGAATTAGACCCCTACAGTTGGTTTTTTTGATTCGCGTTCCTCTCTCTCCAGAGACAGCAAATCTGCCATAGCTCCCTTAATTAGAGCAATATCCTTTGGTCTTATTAACTCCGTAGAGGAGAAAAGCTCTGGTCTCCCAAGTTTGGTCAGGGTGTTTTTAATGTAAGTCAACCACTCACTCTTGCTATAGTTTTCTAGAAGGAGACAATCTTTCATGATAATATGGTTCAGGGAGATTTCCTGGTTCAACCAGGTCTTCAGCCAGCATATTACAGGAGCCATTCTTATGTCAGAAATGAAACCTGCCCCCAATTCAGAATGGATGGTATATGAGGGCGTAGACTGTGACACTGAGAGGACTGATCTCATAAATTTGTTTTCGGTCACCTGTAAACAGTCAGAGGAACTATATCCCCATATTGAACTGCCATATGTGGCTACTGAGAGGCATTTTGCCCTATCGATCTTCATTAGTGCAGCTATCGGCCTGGCACCAAGTTTTTTCATAAAGCCCTGGAGTGCAGAGGTAGTTCTTGCAAAGGAGATGTTTCTATTTTTAAGCTGCGGGCCCCAGTTCCCTCTCTCATCAAATGTAATCCCCAAATAGGGGAATGTGGGCACCCTGCTAAGTTCTTCTTTGCCACAGAAAAAAGTTTTAAACTGCTTTTCCCTAGAACACTTCCCCATAATCCACTTAGGGGCCTAGTCCGCGAGTTATCCATTATCTCATGGAATATTGCGGGGATGAGCAACATCTTTAGGGACATTACTACATCTGAATACCTCGCACAGGGGGACATACTGTGTATTCAGGAAACCTGGGCAAGGGCAACGACCGCCATTGGTGGCTTTTACGAACATTTTAAACCAGCGACCAAAAGGACAATCTTTGGACGCCCGTCAGGGGGCCTCTCTATCTACGTAAGTCATGCGTGCAAAATGAACACAACTGAATTAAAGTTGGGGTCTCCTGATCTTCAAGCCATCCTAATCAGTGGGTTGTCATCGGGTCGAAAATCTCGCCCCCTTCTACTAATTAATTGTTATTTCAACCCAATTAAGTATCAATCCTCCCAGGCCATGGAATCACTTATTTCAATTTTGGAAGATCTTTTAATAAATTGGAAGGACCAAGACGTAATAATTGCGGGCGACTTTAACCACAGAG
This sequence comes from Lissotriton vulgaris, assembly GCF_964263255.1. NCBI lineage: Eukaryota > Metazoa > Chordata > Amphibia > Caudata > Salamandridae > Lissotriton > Lissotriton vulgaris. The sequence goes on along the minus strand of NW_028242556.1, from coordinate 59,344 downwards.
GCTTGGGTTTAATTTCGGAGACTCCATCAAGCAAGAAGTCAGTCCCACTGACTGAATTTCTCGCAAATTTTAAGCTGCACTCCACCCATAGAATACAAAAAAAGACCCAACCTGAATGGCCCACCATCCCGACCTTTAGAAATGTCTCTACAATAGACTACATCTTTATCAATGAAGGGCTTGCCCACAATCATTGCAACTTCACAGTGGACGACAGAGAGGAAAGCGATCATAGGCCCCTCCGCGCCACATTCAATCTGGCGCGGGTACAAGCAGAATCACAAGCAGTTATTGGAACTACCACGGGGGAGGAACATCACAATGTGCTTAAAAGAATAAAATGGTCAACCAATCTCAGTCATAGCCTGCTAGACTATGTAGCTAGAAGGGAGGAAGAACCTAACCCAGTTCAAACTAAGAACATCATCCACCTCTGGGAAACTCTGACCTCCGACTTATTGGAACGTCTGGGTAATAACCATCATCCAAGAAGTCGCAAATTCCACTCTGATCCTCGCCGTCTAACATCGAAAGGTGCCTGTCACAGTGTAAGCGTGATCTAAATAAGGCAATCAGGGCACAAAACAAAGGCACTCATCTGACAGGGAGATACTCCATTGCTGCTCTGCGAACAGACTATAAAAAGAAAGTCTGGGCCCACAAAAAACTGCAGACTGAACAGAATTGGTTGACTGTGTTCTCCTTAATTAAAGGAAATGACAATAGCAAGCTTTGGCGTTTCATTAACAGTCTGACCCCCAGAGGAGAGCAAAAGGAAAATAGTGTTGCAGGGAAAGTGTGGGAACAGTATGCCAAGGGGCTGTATACCTGCGAGTCAAATCAGGCCACTGCAGGAAGCCGTGCGTGGTCCAAGGTGGCGGCGGAAATTATCGAACCCGAAAGAGCTACGTCAGACGGCGTAAACTCGTCCTGCACTGGATCGTTCACAGAAATGGAGGTACTAAAGTGCATCAAGGCCATTAGAACTGATGGCGCTCCAGGCCCAAACGGGATTCCGGCCCAGGTTCTGAAAACTGCCTCAGCCTTTTTTGCATCCAGACTCACCCCTTTATTTAACCATTCTTTTGCCACGGCAATGTTGCCATCCTCTTGGAAAGGTTCTATTCTATTCCCCATCCATAAAAAGGGGGACCACACGAACCCGGCCAATTATAGGCTTATAGCTCTCCTCGACGTAGAAGCAAAGATATACGCCCGCCTTCTTCTCAGGGATCTGGAGGATTGGGTGGACAAGAACGGCATTCTTCCGCCCACACAGACCGGCTTTAGGGCCCATAGCTCCACTCTTGACAACATCTTAGCCCTTTCCTACCTCGCGAAGAAGGCCAATACGAGGAACAAACCGCCCCTGTTCTGCTGTTTCATAGACTACTCCACAGCCTTTGACCGAGTGAACAGGGGCCGGCTCTGGGCAAAACTTGACTCGTGGGGGCTACCACAGGCTCTGTTAAAAGCTAAAAAACGCTCTATGAGGGCACCTGGGTCAAGGTGAAGCTAAGCCCTACAATAACAACCGAAAGAATTGAAACCAACTCGGGCCTCAAGCAGGGGTGCGTCTTGGCCCCCATGCTTTTCAACTTGTATACTGCGGACATGGGGACAGCTCTGAAAGATGCCAACTTAGCACCTCCAAAACTGGGGAGGCTCGTCTTGGGAACACTCCAGTATGCAGACGACACAGTGATCATGGACCACACTAGGGTGGGGCTCCAAAGAGCCTTAAGCAGTTTGGCCTTATACAATAAGTCAAATGACTTACGGATCAACGTGAGCAAGACCAAAATCGTCATTTTTGGCAAATACCCCCTCAAAAAAGAAGCTTCATGGTCTCTGGGGGAGCACCGTATCGTCACTGCCCCATCCTACAACTATCTGGGCACCTGGGTCTCTGAGAGTGCCTCTGCAGTCAAACATATGAAGGAGCTTAAACCTAAAATTGACAAAACCATTCTGTCGCTAAGACGCTTATACCACCGCTTGGACAGTCCCTCAGCAGAACCAATGTTGACAGTGCTCCGGGCAAAACTGATCCCTGCCATTGCATATGGGCACATAGCTTACCCTGGTGCATTTGACAAAGTGGTAAACGCGGCCCAAGCGAAAGCCTATAAGATGGTGCTACAGGCCCCTAAATACGCAAGGAACACTAGATTAAGGCTAGAAATAGGCCTTAAGCGACCTGAGCTGGTATTACTGGGGGACCTTTTAAAACTCTATATTAGAGTATTGAAAGCACCAGAACATTCGCTAAAGCACTCCCTAAAATCAATCTTTGATGAGGTGGGCTCCCCCTGGTACTCAAAGGTAGGACAAGCTATTTCAGCATTGAAAATCGAAAGAAGGAGTTTGCCCCTGCACGAAATTCCTTTCTCAGCCTGGGCCCAAGCAGTTAAGCGCCAAGTCCGGATCATCTCCTTTGGACTTGACCTTGCATCTCTTCGGCAAAATCCACTAACTCAGGCCCTGGACAAATCATATATTCCAGGTAAACCCCAACCTTACCTGCAAGATCCAGTATCCACTTGCGCGAGAAAGAAAATTTTGTACTTTCGACTTTTGGCCCTCAGGATCATGGACTTCAACCCCAAATGGGCCCGTACGGATGGCACCTTGGCCTGTCGTCTATGCAATTACCGCAGAGAATCCTGGCTACACTTGCTGTGCTGCTGCACAAAGCTGGCCAATGACCGCCATCGCTTGCTGCTTCCGATTTTACGGAACACGGACTATAGAACTTGCAGAGAGGCTTCGGACTGGTGCCTCTCAGTCTCCACGACCTGTTTGATAGTCAGAGTTGCGAAATTTATACACCAGGTAAAAATGGCACTCGACTCCCACTTAACGGTATTGTCTGCAAAGTAACTGGAAGCCTTCCGCCCCAGTTATCCAACCTGGGCTGGTTTAAAGACCCACGAAGAATCCATCTTTCGTCAACAGCCCTTGGTACATGAATTGACTCTACCGAACTTTCATGTGCCTCCCCTTATCAGTTGGGAAACACTGGTACAACCTATACATCACTCCTTTTAAAAGAACTCTGCTTTGGACAGCTAATCAGGACTAATATGTTAATATTTAACTTAAAGTGACTTTCACTTTTATGTGTGGATGGGACTTGTGAGGGGGTGAGTCGGAACGTTCTTTTTATCTTATACTGTAAAGATTTTAAGTAATCGTGCAGTTTGTTAATAAAATTGTCAAATTGTCAAAAATAATCATAATTTGGGACTTTTTTACATTTATTTTAAGGTCCAAGGATCCCATAAAGTTCCCAAATACATCCAGAAGCCGCTGTAGTCCAACCCCTGTCCGTGAAAGGAGGACGGCGTCATCCGCGTAGAGGAGGACTGGAATACCCAGTTCCCCTATGCGCGGTATGTCAAGGGTAGCCTCATTTAGAGCAGGTTCAAGGGCATTTATGTATACCGTAAAAAGAAGCGGGGCCAGGATGCACCCTTGCCTGACCCCCCTTTCCGAGTTAAAATGACTAGTACAGCACCCCTCGGCAGTGACCCTGACAGAGGCCAGGAGGCCAGAATGTAAGTCTGCCAGGAGATCAACTAAGGCCCGATCAAGACCCATGTTAATTAAAATTTGCCATAGCTTGGCCCTGTCTACAAGGTCAAATGCTGAAGAGAGATCCATGAACCCCATATACATTGACCCCTCTTTGACCTTAGTATATTTGTCCACTAACATTTGCAAGTTAAGGCATTGGTCTAGTGTGCTCCTTTTTGTTCTAAACCCGTACTGTAAATTAGACAGGAGCCCTCTGTCGTTAACCCAGTCTGTAATTTTTTGCAAGATTACCCGTCCCAGAATTTTAACCAAGGAATCTATTAGAGAGATAGGTCGATAACAAGAGGGGTCCTGCCTATCTCCCTTCTTGAAGACTGGTATAATAATAGATTTTTTCTATGAGACCGGTATATTATTTTGGTTTAAAGCGTTAAAAACACTACACAGGATCTTGGACCAGAATTTTGGGGCGCACTTAAAAACATCCGCGGGGACCTCGTCGGGACCTGGAGCCTTATTTTGTAATGTCAGCTCAATAGATCTTTCAATCTCTTTGGCCTCAAAAATCACCTCAGATCCTTCAGAACTAACATAGATATTATCAATTCGACTTTCTGAGCCTGGGGTAGAGTATATTTCCTCAAAATGAGCTATCCAACCCTCGTCTGGAATGTTAGACTCAAGGGGAGTGTTCTCCTCTCCTGAGAATAGCAGTTGATTTACAATTTTCCAGAACAGCCCACTATCTCTAAGAGTCTCAGGGGCAAGTAATTGTGACCAGGCCTCATCTTTCAACTCATTTTTCCTCTGTAGAACTGCTTTCTTATAGGCAGATCTTAGGATAGCTATTTGAGTTCTATCCTTAGGGGTCACTTTTAGGGCCGTCAGTAAGGCTCCATGTGCCCGGGAACATTTTTTGTCAAACCATCTTTTCCCATGGTTTGTCCTCTGTCTAGGGCCAACATGTAAGGTTAAATTAATTTGTTTGTAAATATTATCGAAGGCAGTGACCACCTCTGTATTTTGGGACTGTTTCTCAAGGCATATGGCCACATCGTCCTCAACCTTCTCCAAAACTTCCTGCAGGAAATTTTGGGGACTATGTTTGACCATTTTAGCCTACGGCCTTGATTTTTTACAGCCACACATAGACCACCCTTATGAGTTACAGATTTCAGGGTTAATAGATCCACAGACTTCATCTCTATTAACACTGGATTGTGGTCACTAAAGACCGATACCTCTGTCGTATACCTTAGCACTTTGCATAACATAAAAGAAGTTAAAAAAATATATAATCAATTATAGTCCCTTCGTCTGTTCCTTTAAAAGTAGGGGGCCTCGGATCACGTTCCCCGCAACCAGATTCATAAAGATTCCATCTCGCTAGAACATTTTCGAGTGCTTCCCCCCTCTTAGAACGTTCAAAATGCGTAGATGAAGAATATGGTGGACCTTCTATTTCGTTACTGGCACACGGTTGGTTAGAGGGATGGATATTAAAGTCCCCTAGAAAAATTAATTCAAAAGTATTCACGTTTGTACTGTAGACTGACAGAAATGAATCCAATGAGTCTAGATTAGTCCAAGTACATTCTTTGGGACTTGATTTATAAAAATTAATAAATAAAATCTTGGGAGTATCAGAATATGATAACTCAACAATTAAACAATTCTGAGAACCTGAATTACACTGGGTAAGTGTGCCATTTAAATCAAGTTTAAATAGACTTATTAAACCCCCATTGGCTCTACCAGCCACACTGCATGTTGCTGGAATAAAAAAGCGTCTATACCCATCCAAAGAAAAACTGTTAGTCTGGTCCCAAGTCTCCTGGAAGGCTATAATGTCATAGGTTTTTAATGAGTTAGTCCAGATATCATTCCCTACTTTAGCCTTAATGCCAGCAATGTTCCAAGTCATAATCCCAGCTATAGGATGAGGAGGATTTATATTAATCCTTGGATCAATTGGCTGTCAATCATTTTCCTCCAAAGATGCTAGTGGGGCATATCGATTGGCCAGTGGGAGAGGTTGATCAAATTGGTTGTAATTCCTGGACAGCCTATAGCAGTATGGGTCCTGACTGTTTGGTGGTTGAATTCCAAATTGGGGAGGAGGGGTTACAAAACAGCGCCTAGGGCAATGTTGAAATGGCCGAGGCTGGTTGGTGTTTAGGTGTGTGGTAGTATTAAGATGGTTATAAAAGAAACCGAGAGGACATGCACATACAATGTTATCATCAGTTAAAAGGGAGGCCGCTCTGAGCAGTACTGTAGTAACATGCTGCGGATGCTTAAAGTTAACAATGATGCAGTCCCACTTACCCGTTTTCCTGGAGTTTTGGAAAAAGAAAGCGGAAACCCACAATTCCTGTTCAACCAGGATAGACATTTATTTTTTAAAGAGTTGTGGGATTCCGGCCTCGACTCTGTAAGGTAAGAGTCCTCCTCTGGTACATTTGTAAGTACTACTATATAGGGTACGTATTCTGGTGGTAGGTTAACTGGGCGTCTTTTCTTTGCTACACTCTTCCCATCATTGTTTCTCCCTATTGTAGTAGATTGGTTACTAGGGGTCGTGAGCGGTAGTTGAGTAACTTGTACAGATGGTTGACAAATAGTAGCCGATGGGGGAGGTGATTGGCTAGTTGGAGCAGTTTGAGCAGTATGTGCAGAATGAGTCAGCCTCTTCCCCCCATTGCGAGATACTACAGCTTCCTTGTTTATATTTTCGCCGGCCTTTACACTCTGATCTACTTTGGTCTGGGTTAGATGAGAGTTCAAAAGGCCACCCAGTCTGGTTACTTCCTTTGTTACCTCATCTAGTTTTGCCACAAGGGGTTTAATCATAGTTTCAAATTTAGATTCAAAAATACTAACCAGCAAGGCCATGTGGTCGGAATTCAAGTTAAACAACTCGGCCTGGGTTGAGGTATTGATTAGTCCCCCAGTACTAATGGATGTTGTCCCAGCTTTTTCGAGTTTCCTATTCCCCCGCTTAGCAGCTTACTTCCTACAAGCTCTAACTACCCTTCGTGCCGGAGAGGGTGCCGGCGTACAGATCGGGGAGGATTGTATTGAAATATCCAAAGGATTATCCAACTCCCCCTGGGATTTTACTATCAGTGCAGATGTATCCTGTTCAGTGATAGTATGCGAGTCTTCTGTGCAACTGCGTTCTAGCGGGGGAGTAACTAGAGGGGCGCCCTCACTTGTAGGTGAAGCCGGAGGGCTTATCCGGTTTAGTGAGAGGCGCCTTTCTTTGTTAATTTTATGTACTACTTTTACCAAGTAGTTATCCATAGTGCTCGTCATAAGGGGGTCTTTGCCGACCTGAGTTTAGACATTATAGAAATCTATCAGATGATTATGATACAAAATAGGACAAAACCAGCCACTTTTGCTTACACAGGCTCAGTTATAAGCCACAATAACGATAAAAACACACTAAATGACACTTAATGTGAAGCATAAAATGTCTTACAAGTTTGTGGGGTTTGGGGGTCGCAACAACCATGGTCCATGGCCCAGCCTGGCCTCGTTCGGCCTCTGACGGCCTCAGACGGCCCGCCCTCTGCCCGGGCTCAGCCCGGCGTTGCCTGAGCGCTTCCCGCGACGCGGGAGAAGCGTCCTGTTCTTATGCGCCTCCGGGCGTGGGAAAGTTGCGCTGGAAGCCGCAACGTCCAGGGGTCCGCACAGGTGGGTGTTGCACCAGCAATGCCCCAACAAAATTTTCGCCCCCGCTCACCAGCAGGAGCGTCCTGTTCTTATGCGCCTCCGTTCTCTCATCCATCCACCCTTTCACTTCTTCACTCATCTATCCATCCTTTTGTCCATCTACACCCTTTCACTCACTCATCAATCCTTACATCCACCCTTTAACTTATCCATCCATCCACCCTCTCACTTATCAATTCATCAATCCATCCATCCTTTCACTCATCCATTCACCCATTCACTCGCCCATCATCTACCCTTTCACTCATCCATCCATCCGTCCTTTCACACACGTATCCACCCTTTTACCCATCCCTCTACCATTCCACCCATCCATCCATCTATTTACCTTTTCTCTCATCCATACTTCCACTCATTTACTCATCCTTCCATCCTTTCTTTCATTATCTATCCAGTCACCCTTTCATTCATCCACTCATCCTTTCATTAATCCATCCAGCCATTCACACATTCCTTCACTTATTTACACACCCACCTTTTCACATTATGAGCTGAGCCTTTGTCTGCAGAGTTGGAGACAGAAGAGGCCCATCAAGAACTTCAACTCACGCCGCTGTGGTTCCTAAAGCAAGGGGAGGGGTGGGGGGAGTGTTCACTATGCCCCTGCACATCGGCAAACTGAAAACTCAAAAAAAGTCATGAGTCATGCATGATGCATAGTGCCAGGATGTGAGGTGACTGTGACATGGTGTTGTTTCCAGGATTTTAAGTAGCTTAAAATAAACTTGGGGGTCTCTTCAAAGTGTGTGTTCGATGTAATTAAGGGCGTTGTTTAAAACACCTAGGCTAAAAATCTGTGCTCAGCATAATATTTTGCGCGGCTGGTATTATGTTGTTTCTGTCATTGCATCCAGATATATAATACAGCAAGTATCATTACACCAACAACAAGCCAGGACTATTGGCTTTGTCAATGGTTGTTATACGCTTAAAATAAAAAAGCAGCAACCATGGCTTTGTTGAATATAATATTGAAAATACTTCAGTTCTAAAGTGATGAGATAGTAAAAGAACGATAACCTGTTCTTTTTAACTTATTTTACAGGTTTCTTTATATAAACTGTTTTCTAACGTTGCAGCATTGGCGTTTTACCTTTTATCTAACAGAATGCCCTGCTGTACACTGACGACAGACGACCCAGTTTACAAAAAAGGTTTCAGCTTTATAGCCACAAAATGCAGTCGGGACTTGATGGTCCATACTGTTGAAACAGCCCAAAGGATTTGTGCAAAAGAAAAGGAGGAAATAGACACTTTGACCAAGGCCATCAATGACAATCATAATAGCCAGGAAGCAAAAGACCTACTAGAAAAAACAGAGAAAGATCTCCAAACTTTCAAGGATAACACAATCAACTATAGAGTCAACAAATTTGAGAAAGACCTGAAATCGTTTAACATAGAAACAGTATATCCATATTTAAGGGAAGACTATTACACTCAACAAGAATCCCGCTGTGCCCTGTCACAGTATCAGGGAAGATCTAAAAATCGTTTTTTGACATTCTCAGAAAGTTCATCCTCTGAGACCTCGGGTGAATCAGACCCAAGAGAAGGAACATCCAAACGCCAAAATCCTTTTTTAAAGAAAGGCGAAGGGAGAGGCAGAGTCAGGTTCAAACCCCCAGCACCAACATGGGACATGAGAACCGGCAAAAAAAACTACTACAAACAATAGAAGAGTCATCCATAATTAACCTCTCACCCAAAATATTAACCGCCCATGAACGATCAGTCTTGGAGCTTGGGATTAAATTTGTACCTAGTGTAAATACAGACATAGTCAACCTAAAAATAGAGGCACAAGACCTTTTCAGAAAGGTGAGATTAAAGGCCTTCTTTCATGACAGAGAGAACAACCGAACTCCAGAACCATCCAATCTATCAAATAAGTCGTCTTTTACCCCTACATCCCAAATGGTACCCAAACAAGTTTTGGCATTCGAACAAGTCGTTCTGTCATCACTCACGCAGTTAGGCAAACAGAAAAACTATCTTAGACGAAATATCACAAAAGAACAACAGTCAGCCATTAAACAACTCAGCACTGACACAACTATAGTGGTCAAGCCGGCCGACAAGGGGGGAGCCCTAGTGTTGTGGCAAAAAGAAAAATACATTGAGGAGGCAAACAGTCAGATTGGAAACACAGAATGGTACAGGAAGTTAACAGAAGATCCTACTTTGACAATCCAAAATGAAATTCAGACGAAATTGAAACAGGGATTAGACGATGGAATTCTGGGCCCAAAAGAATTCGACTATTTGAATAAGCGAAATCCCCGAACTCCGGTAATCTATTTCTTACCGAAAGTTCATAAAAACCTACTACATCCACCCGGAAGACCGATAGTCTCCGGGTGTGACTCGATCCTGGAACCGCTGGCCAAATACGTCGACGTGTTCCTAAAACCATTCATGTGTGAGGTGAAGTCATATATAAAAGACACGACTGATTTCATCACCAAAATAGAAACCACTCTGTTTGATGACAAGAAAGAGTTGATGGTCACATTTGACGTCAACTCTTTATATACACAAATCCCCCAGGAGGAAGGATTAGAAGCCATAGAACTTTTTCTAGAAACACGGCCCAGACCCCATAGAGTTCCAACCAGATTCATTATAGAATTGGCAAGCTTGGCACTCAAACGCAACTACTTCAGATTTATGGATACTTTTTACATGCAAGTGAAGGGCACCGCCATGGAGTGTCCTTATGCCCCAGAAATGGCGGTGCTCTTCATGGCATTGTATGAAGAACGATTTATCTACCATCAAAACCCATATAGCATACACATCATTAGATGGTATCGCTATATTGATGACATCTGGTGTCAGTGGAGAGGAACTGAAGTACGACTAAAAGAATTTTATGAATGGCTGAACAACAGACACCCTGACATAAAATTCAGCATGACCAGCAGCAACACCCGCTTAACTTTTTTGGACGTAGAAGTGTTCCAACAAGAAGGTGAACTAGCCACCACCCTATATCGTAAACAGACCGACAAAAACACTATTCTGCATTACCAAAGCTTCCATCCTAAAAGCTTGAAAGCTAACTTACCCTACAGTCAATTGTTACGAGTAAGGCGTAATTGCTCGAGGAAAGAGGACTATACAATACATGCAGAGACACTGTGTGACCAATTGTCTAAACGAGGATATCCCAGAAAAATGCTGAAACATGCCACCAAACGTGCATGGTTCACGCCCAGAGAAGTGTTGCTGACAAAAAAGGAGAAAAAACCATTAGAACAACGAGTTTGTGTCACCACGTGTGGCCCACTTACTGATAAATTCAAAGCCATAGTATTAAAAAACTGGCATTTGTTGTCTAATTTAGACATTCCGTTTCCAAAACCTTTGTTTGCCCTAAAAAAGAACAAAAACATAGGACAACAAATAATCCGAGCGGATCTGGGCATTCCGCAACCAAAAAGGGATTTACCTACATTGTGGAAATTAGACCCGGTGAAAGGACACCACAGATCTGGTAATTGTATTTCATGTACAAGCACCATTGAAGGCTCCACCTTTGAACATCATACCATCAGATGGACCCATGTGGAATTCACGAACTGCAAGAGCAAAAATGTAGTTTACGTAATCATTTGTCCATGCGACAAACTTTACATCGGAAAAACCACACAACAGGTCTCACAAGGATTGGCTCAGCACAGATCTAGGATAAAACAAAAGGTTCTCAATGCACCAATGGTACAACACTGCATAGACCTTGGTCACACAGAAAAAGAATTGAAGTGGTCAGTGTTATCGAAAATCAAGGTCCCTGCAAGAGGGGGAAATGTAGAAGCACTGTTATCAAAAAGGGAAGCGTATCTAATTTTAAAATATGACTGCGTGGGTGCTGGATTGAACGAACACACTGAATGCCAGAACCAGTAACTCGGTCGAATGTAGCATAGACCACCGTATAAATCTAATAATCATTACGCACGCTCAGGACTACAAGTCCCAGAAGCACTAAGTCACATGTTCAAGCTTTAAACCTCCTCGTGACTTGAACATTCACTCACTTGAGGAACCACGAAGCAGACAGCAGCGTCCCACAATGACTCCACAGGTAAATGGCTTCACGCGCTTTGATAAACTAGGCGCTCCGCCCCTAACTGAACATGTTTGTTAACTTTGCAGCCCTAGCGACAGTCAACCTAACAAACTGAGATATACAGCTTAGACGAAAACTCTCTGCCTGGAAATCACGTGAGTGAAGCGTACAATGATTCTCATTAAATAGCGTCACATAATACCATCAGGAAACAGACACTATACCACTGCTTCCATTGCAGAATACAATGAGTCCTCCAAGGAATCCGAAACACGATCAAGATAATTGTTAACCTGAAAAATAAGGTAATAACAATGCAGACGCTTAACTAAGCTAGTGACAACGTAGGTAGGGGTCCCAAACTAAATATGCCCTTCACTTATATTCACACAGGTACCCAGCCCGAAGCCCTGAAGAAGAGCCTGAAAAAGTAGAGAGACAGGCTCAGAAACATGGGCTCACTGGCTTATTATTCATTCGTTTTAATTCCGAATGTTTTTTTGTCGCGCATAAGGCCTTCTTTCAAACAACTAAATATAATTGAATGCTATTGTGACATTTGCCTTTGCGCTATTAGGCCAAAACATAGAACAATAATTGCATTCTAGTGGCCTGATACAAGAATAGTGGACAGGGTACTTCCACAAAAAATGAAATTTGTTTGTTGAATGTTTTTGTTTTGAATTGTTACAAACGTTCAATTCATTTCTTGTTTCACAGTAATGTATGTTTGTATTCACTTGTAAATATATTTGTCTAGGTGTAGGACAGCAAGTAAATCTTCGGACTGTCATAATTATGTAAAAATCGGTGTAGTCTTCTGAACTATCCAAATAAAATAAAAATATACATCTAAGGATTAAACACCTTAGTGTACGATTCTGCTCTAAATAAAAAAGACAGCAGAACAAAAAACAGTGACCGGGTCCTTCTTTTCTTTTGAATCAAACATTGTCCTACCCGGCCACAGTACTGGACAAAACCCCACTTGTAAAAGAGCTGCTGTACACTGAGGCAGGAGGAGGCCGCCACATGCTGTCCCACCCCAGACTGACCCATTGACATTCTGTATGTGGCAATCAGCTGCAGACAGAATGACAATGGGCGGGTGGGGCTGCTCTTGTGCTCTGAGAAGGAGTGCGAGGCGCTAGCATCAAGTGGCCAAGGCCTCTCACAGGGGAGCAGTGCTGTTCCCTGTGATGGCCAAAATTACGGACAAAAGGCGGCCGTAAAAGGGATCCTCACAGACAACGGACGTGTGGTCCAAATTACGGACAGTCCGTGAAATTTACGGACGGTTGGTCACCCTACCTCTGTTTCTCTGCCTACCTCTTCCACTTCCTACATCACTGTACCTTACTTTCTTTACCTGCCTTGGTCTCCTTTCCTTGCTTCTCTTCCTTCCTCAAATATCTCTCTAGCCAGTGCTTAGTTTGTAAAAGAAAGAGTGCTGTGCCCGACGCTTGCTGAGACGTCTGCGCTGGTGCAGTTAAGAGTTGGAGCGCTAAGTCCCAAGGCTGTGTAGTCTTTATTCCACGCCACACCTCTTTAGTCCACCAGACACTGGCGGCCTCATTCGCAAAGTTTTGGTGCAGGTTAGCGTGCATTGTATGATAGAATCAGACATGGTTAAAAACCACGCGTGCCTCTGCAGTGTTGCCCTAACCACTAATGCGTCTGACGAAAGCATTCCTATATCACGCATTCCCTTACCACGCAATTTTACCTCCTCCCAGTCTCTATCAAGAGCAGCACTTCGCTTATGTCTTTTCGAAGAGCAATGAAGACCTGGCTCTTCACAAACAGACTTGGTGCATAATTTACATTAAAACTATACTGTCCTACTGACTCAAGCGCCAAGACGCCTTGGGCATTCGTGCGCTATATAAATCTAAAAATCAAATCAAATCATTTTGTGGTAAAGGTTTGACTGGGAAAGGGATATGTGCGGAAGGGTTCCCTACCGAGCCCTCCCCCTAAAAACGTCCTGACCCCCGAGGCCTAAAAAGTACCCGGGCCCCCCAGCCATAAAAACAACCCTACCCCCTAGCCCTAAATACAACCTCAACCCTCCCTAAGCCCCAACAACTTCCTTGACCTTCCTGAGTCCTGAAAACAACCCCGACCCCTCAGCCATAAAAACGACACCCCAACCCTTAAAAACTACCTACAACCCCCAAAACCCAGCCCCAGTGCCACTTACCTCACCATGGCCTCTCTCAATCCTTCCTGTTCGTGGGACCGCCCATTCCAGCATCTTTACCGCGCTTATGCTTTTTTTTAGTTTTATGTCGCGCGAACTAGACCCGAAGATATCGGGCATAAGAGCGCTTTACATGAGCACCAGTTTCGTTACGCAAGGACACATTCATTTTTGTTAGGCACGGGGAGATTAAGTGATTTGTCCAGAATCACAGGATGTGGAGCATTGTTGCAGAGACTTGAACCGGTTTCCCCAACGTCCACGTCTACCGCTCTAGCCCTAAGGCTACACCCTCTCCCTTAACCACTCATATGCGTCGTTAAGTCATATGCATGGTTAAGGCAAGCTTTACTGCAAGGAAATGGCACGCGTGGCTTGGCCTGGGTTGCAAAGGCCGTTTCTGGCAGCACCGCAAGGCTGCTTGCTGCTCAGCCCTGCGTCAAAAGAAAAGTACAGAAATGAGATACGGCAGATTCCTGTCCTCTTTCACAGCGTTAGCGTTCAAATGGTTGCCATGCGCCATCGCAGTCAGCCTTACACCATGGTGCAAGGGTGTCTGCGCTGAAATCAGGTTGTTTTGTGCAGATAGGGACACTTTCCTTTACAAAAACAACCCTTATGCCACCCCAGGAGAGGCGCAGGGTTATGATACATTCCCAGTTTGACGCTATGTTGTAAATCTGGGAATATGTCAAAAACCATGGGGCATATTACCAAGGTGGGCGATAGACAATTATCGCCGGTTTAGTGGCCGTTTTCGGCCGCTAAGCGGCTATAATTCTATCGCCCTATTAGCAAGCTGTCGCTAACTGATGTTAGCGACAGCTTTTAGGCGATAGCGAGCAGTTTGGGGCCTGCTTTGCATGTCAGCGATGTTTATCGCTAATGACATGCAAAGTGGGCGTACCCAACCAGTTAGCGACTGAAAGCAGTCGCTAATGTCGCTATCGCCTATTAGCAAGGCAGGCGTAGCATTGAAAATACTAACGCCTGCTCAGACCAGTTCTTAGGCATGTCATCCAATGGGAGGTGGATAACATGGCTAAGAGCATTTCGTCGCTAATTTTATTCTCCTTTGTTCTCCTTAAATATGAGATGCAGCGAAGTAAGTGCCGCCCCCAAAAAGGAATGCTGGTGGCCCACAGGCAAACACTGCCTCAAATTAAGCAGTGTCTCTACCTCATCTGTGGCTCTACCTCCCTCCTCCCTCTACATCACCTCTTATGCTACACTGCCATCTTTAGTTTCCCATCCACTTCCGCACTCCCGCCCTTTCCCCTCTAATTTCGCAGGTCACAGCCTAGCCAGAAACATGCACACAAGGAGAGGGGAGACAGGACTGGAAAGAGAACCATAGAGCACAGACTTGACCTGAGGCACTGGTGACGGTGCTCAGGGCGGTGCTTCCATGAGGCACTGGCAATGGACGGTGCTCAGGGCGGTGCTCCCTGAGGCACTGCTGATGGTCCTCAGGGCGGTGCTTCCATGAGGCACTGGCGAAGGACGGTCCTCAGGGCGGTGCTTCCATGAGGCACTGGCGACGGTCCTCAGGGTGGTGCTTCCCTGAGGCACTGGCGAAGGACGGTCCTCAGGGCGGTGCTTCCATGAGGCACTGGTGACGGTCCTCAGGGCTGTACTTCCATGAGGCACTGGTGACGGCCCTCAGGGTGGTGCTTCCATGAGGCACTGGTGACGGACGGTCCTCACGGCGGTGCTTCCATGAGGCACTGATGACGGTCCTCAGGGCGGTGCTTCCATGAGGCACTGGTGACGGTCCTCAGGGTGGTGCTTCCTTGAGGCCCTGGCGAAGGACGGTCCTCAGGGCGGTGCTTCCATGAGGCACTGGTGACAGTACTCAGAGCGGTGCTTCCCTGAGGCACTGGCGACGGATGGTCCTCAGGGCGGTGCTTCCATAAGGCACTGGCGACGGACGGTGCTCAGGGCGGTGCTTCCATGAGGCACTGGTGACGGTCCTCAGGGCAGTACTTCCATGAGGCACTGGTGACAGTCCTCAGGGCGGTGCTTCCCTGAGGCACTGGCGACGGACAGTCCTCAGGGCGGTGCTTCCATGAGGCACTGGCGACGGACGGTCCTCAGGGCAGTGCTTCCATGAGGCACTGGTGACGGTCCTCAGGGCGGTGCTTCCAGGAGGCACTGGTGACGATCCTCAGGGTGGTGCTTCCATGAGGCACTGGTGACGGTCCTCAGGGCAGTGCTTCCCTGAGGCACTGGTGACGGACGGTCCTCATGGCGGTGCTTCCATGAGGCACTGGTGACGGTCCTCAGGGCGGTGCTTCCCTGAGGCACTGGTGACAGACAGTCTTCAGGGCGGTGCTTCCATGAGGCACTGGTGATGGTCCTCAGGGCTGTGCTTCCCTGAGGCACTGGTGACCGACGGTCCTCCGGGCTGTGCTTCCCTGACGTTCTGGTGACAGACGGTCCTCAGGGCGGTGCTTCCATGAGGCACTGGTGATGGTCCTCAGGGCAGTGCTTCCATGAGGCACTGGTGACGGTCCTCAGGACAGTGCTTCCATGAGGCACTGGTGACGGACGGTCCTTCGGGCGGTGCTTCCATGTTTATGTTTATGTTTTATGTTTATGTTTTTAAGATTTTTATTGCGCACAAATACCCTAAAGTGTCTCGGCGCATGCAGAACTTCCTAATAACAGAAGGCATCTAAAGGGATCACTGGTTGAATAACCAAGTCTTCAAGAGCTTGCTGAACATGATGAGAGTAGGGCAAGTTTTTATAACCAATGGTAGTGGTAGTGCTACCCATGAGGCACTGGTGACGGTCCTCAGGGCGGTGCTTCCCTGAGGCACTGGTGACGGACGGTCCTCCGGGCAGTGCTTTCATGAGGCACCGGTGACGGTCCTCAGGGCAGTGCTTCCAAGAGGCACTGGTGACGGCCGGTCCTCTAGGCGGTGCTTCCATGAGGCACTGGTGACGGTCCTCAGGGCAGTGCTTCCATGAGGCACTGGGGACGGACAGTCCTCCGGGCAGTGCTTCCATGAGGCACTGGTGACGGTCCTCAGGGCGGTGCTTCCCTGAGGCACTGGTCTCGGTACTCATGGAGGTGCTTCCATGAGGCACTGGTGATGGTCCTCAGGGCGGTGCTTGCCTGAGGCACTGATGACAGTCTTCAGGGCGGTGCTTCCCTGAGGCACTGGAAACGGTCCTCAGGTGGTGCTTCCATGAGGCACTGGTGACGACCCTCAGGGTGGTGCTTCCATGAGGCACTGGTGACGGTCCTCAGGGCGGTGCTTCACCTGAGGCACTGGTGACAGACAGTCTTCAGGGTGGTGCTTCCATGAGGCACTGGTGACGGTCCTCAGGGCTGTGCTTCCCTGAGGCACTGGTGACGGTCCTCAGGGTGTTGCTTCCCTGAGGCACTAGCGAAGGACGGTCCTCAGAGGGGTGCTTCCATGAGGCACTGGCGACGGACGGTCCTCAGGTCGGTGCTTCCATGAGGCACTGGCGACAGATGGCGCTCAGGGCTGTGCTTCCATAAGGCACTGGTGACGGTCCTCAGGGCGGTACTTCCATGAGGCACTGGTGACGGTCCTCAGGGCGGTGCTTCCATAAGGCACTGGTGACGGTCCTCAGGTCGGTGCTTCCTTGAGGCACTGGTGACAGACAGTCTTCAGGGTGGTGCTTTAATGAGGCACTGGTGACGGTCCTCAGGGCAGTGCTTCCATGAGGCACTGGTGACGGTCCTCAGGGTGGTGCTTCCATGAGGCACTGGAAATGGTCCTCAGGGTGGTGCTTCCCTGAGGCACTGGTGACGGACGGTCCTGAGGGCGGTGCTTCCATGAGGCACTGGTGACGGTCCTCAGGGCGGTGCTTCCCTGGGGCACTGGTGACAGACAGTCTTCAGGGTGGTGCTTCCATGAGGCACTGGTGATGGTCCTCAGGGCTGTGCTTCCCTGAGGCACTGGTGGCTGACGGTCCTCCGGGCAGTGATTCCATGAGGCACTGGTGACGGTCCTCAGGGCGGTGCTTCCCTGAGGCACTGGTGACAGACAGTCTTCAGGGTGGTGCTTTCATGAGGCACTGGTGATGGGCCTCAGGGCTGTGCTTCCCTGAGGCACTGGTGACTGACGGTCTTCCGGGCAGTGCTACCATGAGGCACTGGTGACGGACGGTCCTCAGGGCAGTGCTTCCATGAGACACTGGTGACGGTCCTCAAGGCTGTGCTTTCCTGAAGCACTGGTGACCGACCGTCCTCCGGGCAGTGCTTCCATGAGGCACTGGTGACGGACGGTCCTCAGGGCGGTGCTTGCATGAGGCACTGGTGACGGTCCTCAGGGCGGTGCTTCCCTGAGGCACTGGAAACGGTCCTTAGGGTGGTGCTTCCATGAGGCACTGGAAATGGTCCTCAGGGTGGTGCTTCCCTGAGGCACTGGTGACGGACGGTCCTCAGGGCGGTGCTTCCATGAGGCACTGGTGACGGTCCTCAGGGAGGTGCTTCCCTGGGGCACTGGTGACAGACAGTCTTCAGGGTGGTGCTTCCATGAGGCACTGGTGATGGTCCTCAGGGCTGTGCTTCCCTGAGGCACTGGTGACTGACGGTCCTCCGGGCAGTGCTTCCATGAGGCACTGGTGACAGACGGTCCTCAGGGCGGTGCTTCCATGAGGCACTGGTGACGGTCCTCAGGGCGGTGCTTCCCTGAGGCACTGGTGACAGACAGTCTTCAGGGCGGTGCTTCCATGAGGCACTGGTGATGGTCCTCACGGCGGTGCTTCCCTGAAGCACTGGTGACCGACGGTCCTCCGGGCAGTGCTTCCATGAGGCACTGGTGACGGACGGTCCTCAGGGCGGTGCTTCCATGAGGCACTGGTGACGGTCCTCAGGGCGGTGCTTCCCTGAGGCACTGGAAAAGGTCCTTAGGGTGGTGCTTCCATGAGGCACTGGAAATGGTCCTCAGGGTGGTGCTTCCTTGAGGCACTGGTGATGGACGGTCCTTCAGACGATGCTTCCATGTTTATGTTTATGTTTTATGTTTATGTTTTTGAGATTTTTATTGCGCACGAATACCCTAGGGTGTCTCGGCGCATGCAGAACTTCCTAATAACAGAAGGCATCTAAAGGGATCACTGGTTGAATAACCAAGTCTTCAAGAGCTTGCGGAACATGGTGAGAGTAGGGCAAGTTTTTATAGCCTATGGTAGTGGTAGTGCTACCCATGAGGCACTGGTGACGGACGGTCCTCCGGGCAGTGCTTTCATGAGGCACTGGTGACAGTCCTCAGGGCAGTGCTTCCATGAGGCACTGGTGACGCTCCTCAGTGCGGTGCTTCCCTGAGGCACTGGAGACGGTCCTCAGGGTGGTGCTTCCCTGAGGCACTGGTTACGGGCGGTCCTCCGGGCGGTGCTTCCATGAGGCACTGGTGACAGTCCTCAGGGCTGTGCTTCCATGAGTCACTGGTCTCGGTACTCATGGAGGTGCTTCCATGAGGCACTGGTATTGGTCCTCAGGGCGGTGCTTGCCTGAGGCACTGATGACAGTCTTCAGGGCGGTGCTTCCCTGAGGCACTGGTGACGGTCCTCAGGGCGGTGCTTCCCTGAGGCACTGGTGACGGTCCTCAGGGCTGTGGTTCCCTGAGGCACTGGTGACGGTCCTCAGGGTGTTGCTTCCCTGAGACACTAGCGAAGGACGGTCCTCAGAGGGGTGCTTCCATGAGGCACTGGCGACGGACGGTCCTCAGGTCGGTGCTTCCATGAGGCACTGGCGACAGATGGCGCTCAGGGCTGTGCTTCCACGAGGCACTGGTGACGGTCCTCAGGGCGGTACTTCCATGAGGCACTGGTGACGGTCCCCAGGGTGGTGCTTCCCTGAGGCACTGGCGAAGGACGGTCCTCAGGGCGGTGCTTCCTTGAGGCACTGGTGACAGACAGTCTTCAGGGTGGTGCTTTAATGAGGCACTGGTGACGGTCCTCAGGGCAGTGCTTCCATGAGGCACTGGTGACGGTCCTCAGGGTGGTGCTTCCATGAGGCACTGGAAATGGTCCTCAGGGTGGTGCTTCACTGAGGCACTGGTGACGGACGGTCCTGAGGGCGGTGCTTCCATGAGGCACTGGTGACGGTCCTCAGGGCGGTGCTTCCCTGGGGCACTGGTGACAGACAGTCTTCAGGGTGGTGCTTCCATGAGGCACTGGTGATGGTCCTCAGGGCTGTGCTTCCCTGAGGCACTGGTGGCTGACGGTCCTCCGGGCAGTGATTCCATGAGGCACTGGTGACAGACGGTCCTCAGGGCGGTGCTTCCATGAGGCACTGGTGACGGTCCTCAGGGCGGTGCTTCTCTGAGGCACTGGTGACAGACAGTCTTCAGGGCGGTGCTTCCATGAGGCACTGGTGATGGTCCTCAGGGCTGTGCTTCCCTGAGGCACTGGTGACTGACGGTCCTCCGGGCAGTGCTACCATGAGGCACTGGTGACGGACGGTCCTCAGGGCGGTGCTTCCATGAGGCACTGGTGACGGTCCTCAGGGCTGTGCTTTCCTGAAGCACTGGTGACCGACCGTCCTCCGGGCAGTGCTTCCATGAGGCACTGGTGACGGACGGTCCTCAGGGCGGTGCTTCCCTGAGGCACTGGAAACGGTCCTTAGGGTGGTGCTTCCATGAGGCACTGGAAATGGTCCTCAGGGTGGTGCTTCCCTGAGGCACTGGTGACGGACGGTCCTCAGGGCGGTGCTTCCATGAGGCACTGGTGACGGTCCTCAGGGAGGTGCTTCACTGGGGCACTGGTGACAGACAGTCTTCAGGGTGGTGCTTCCATGAGGCACTGGTGATGGTTCTCAGGGCTGTGCTTCCCTGAGGCACTGGTGACTGACGGTCCTCCGGGCAGTGCTTCCATGAGGCACTGGTGACAGACGGTTCTCAGGGCGGTGCTTCCATGAGGCACTGGTGACGGTCCTCAGGGCGGTGCTTCCCTGAGGCACTGGTGACAGACAGTCTTCAGGGCGGTGCTTCCATGAGGCACTGGTGATGGTCCTCACGGCGGTGCTTCCCTGAAGCACTGGTGACGGTCCTCAGGGCGGTGCTTCCCTGAGGCACTGGAAAAGGTCCTTAGGGTGGTGCTCCCCTGAGGCACTGGTGACGAACGGTCCTCAGGGCGGTGCTTCCATGAGGCACTGGTGCCGGTCCTCAGGGCAGTGCTTCCATGAGGCACTGGTGATGGACGGTCCTTCAGACGGTGCTTCCATGTTTATGTTTATGTTTTATGTTTATGTTTTTGAGATTTTTATTGCGCACGAATACCCTAGGGTGTCTCGGCGCATGCAGAACTTCCTAATAACAGAAGGCATCTAAAGGGATCACTGGTTGAATAACCAAGTCTTCAAGAGCTTGCGGAACATGATGAGAGTAGGGCAAGTTTTTATAGCCTATGGTAGTGGTAGTGCTACCCATGAGGCACTGGTGACGGACGGTCCTCCGGGCAGTGCTTTCATGAGGCACTGGTGACAGTCCTCAGGGCAGTGCTTCCATGAGGCACTGGTGACGCTCCTCAGTGCGGTGCTTCCCTGAGGCACTGGAGACGGTCCTCAGGGTGGTGCTTCCCTGAGGCACTGGTTACGGGCGGTCCTCCGGGCGGTGCTTCCATGAGGCACTGGTGACAGTCCTCAGGGCGGTGCTTCCATGAGTCACTGGTCTTGGTACTCATGGAGGTGCTTCCATGAGGCACTGGTGATGGTCCTCAGGGCGGTGCTTGCCTGAGGCACTGATGACAGTCTTCAGGGCGGTGCTTCCCTGAGGCACTGGAAACGGTCCTCAGGTGGTGCTTCCATGAGGCACTGGTGATGACCCTCAGGGTTGTGCTTCCATGAGGCACTGGTGACGGTCCTCAGGGCGGTGCTTCCCTGAGGCACTGGTGACAGACAGTCTTCAGGGTGGTGCTTCCATGAGGCACTGGTGACGGTCCTCAGGGCTGTGCTTCCCTGAGGCACTGGTGACGGTCCTCAGGGTGTTGCTTCCCTGAGGCACTGGCGAAGGACGGTCCTCAGAGGGGTGCTTCCATGAGGCACTGGCGACGGACGGTCCTCAGGTCGGTGCTTCCATGAGGCACTGGCGACAGATGGCGCTCAGGGCGGTGCTTCCATGAGGCACTGCTGACGGTCCTCAGGGCAGTACTTCCATGAGGCACTGGTGACAGTCCTCAGGGTGGTGCTTCCCTGAGGCACTGGCGAAGGACGGTCCTCAGGGCGGTGCTTCCATGAGGCACTGGTGACGGTCCTCAGGGTGGTGCTTCCCTGAGGCACTGGCGAAGGACGGTCCTCAGGGCGGTGCTTCCATGAGGCACTGGTGACGGTCCTCAGGGTGGTGCTTCCCTGAGGCACTGGCGAAGGACGGTCCTCAGGGCGGTGCTTTCATGAGGCACTGGTGACGGTCCTCAGGGCGGTACTTCCATGAGGCACTGGTGACGGTCCTCAGGGTGGTGCTTCCCTGAGGCACTGGCGAAGGACGGTCCTCAGGGCGGTGCTTCCATGAGGCACTGGTGACGGTCCTCAGGGTGGTGCTTCCATGAGGCACTGGTGACGGTCCTCAGGGCTGTGCTTCCCTTAGGCACTGGTGACCGACGGTCCTCAGGGCGGTGCTTCCATGAGGCACTGGTGACGGTCCTCCAGGCTGTGCTTCCCTGAGGCACTGGTGACCGACGGTCCTCCGGGCAGTGCTTCCATGAGGCACTGGTGACTGTCCTCAGGGCGGTACTTCCATGAGGCACTGGTGACGGACGGTCCTCAGGGCGGTGCTTCCATGAGGCACTGGTGACGGTCCTCCGGGCAGTGCTTCCGTGAGGCACTGGTGACGGTCCTCAGGGCGGTATTTCCATGAGGCACTGGTGACGGACGGTCCTCAGGGCGGTGCTTCCATGAGGCACTGGTGACGGCCCTCAGGGTGGTGCTTCCATGATAAACTGGTGACGGTCCTCAGGGCGGTACTTCCATGAGGCACTGGTGATGGTCCTCAGGGTGGTGCTTCCCTGAGGCACTGGTGACGGACGGTCCTCCGGGCAGTGCTTCCATGAGGCACTGGTGACGGACGGTCCTCAGGGCAGTGCTTCCATGAGGCACTGGTGACGGTCCTCAGGGTGGTGCTTCCCTGAGGCACTGGTGACGGACGGTCCTCCGGGCAGTGCTTCCATGAGGCACTGGTGACGGACGGTCCTAAGGGCGGTGCTTTCATGAGGCACTGGTGATGTGCGGTCCTCCAGGCGGTGCTTCCATGAGGCACTGGTGACGGTCCTCAGGGCAGTGCTACCCTGAGGTACCGGTGATGGTCCTCAGGAGGGTGCTTCCCTGAGGCCCTGGAGACAGTCCTCAGGGCGGTGCTTCCATGAGTCACTGGTGATGGTCCTCAGGACGGTGCTTCCCTGAGGCCCTGGAGACAGTCCTCAGGGCGGTGCTTCCCTGAGGCACTGGAAACGGTCCTCAGGGCGGTGCTTCCCTGAGGCACTGGAAACGGTCCTCAGGGTGGTGCATCCCTGAGGCACTAGTGAAGGCCCTCAGGGTGGTGCTTCCATGAGGCACTGGTGACGGTCTTCAGGGCGGTGCTTTCATGAGGCACTGGTGACGGTCTTCAGGGCGGTGCTTCCCTGAGGCACTGGAGACGGTCCTCAGGTGGTGCATATCTGAGGCAATGGTGACGGATGGTCCTTAGGGCGGTACTTCCATGAGTCACTGGCTCGTCTGTGCACGTGCTTGTGTGCAGGCTCACCTGTTCACGTGCTAGTGTGCAGGCTCACCTGTGCACGTGTTAGTGGGAAGGATCGTCCCTGCACATACTAGTGTGGAGGCTCACCTGTGCATGTGTTAGTGTGGAGGCTCACAGGTGCACGTGCTAATGTGGCGGCTCACCTGTGCATGTGTTAGTGTGGAGGCTCATCTGTGCACGTGTTAGCGTGGAGGCTCATCTGTGCATGTGTTAGTGTGGCGGCTCACCTGTGCACGTGTCAGTGTGGAGGCTCGTCTGTGCACGTGTCAGTGTGGAGGCTCACCTGTGCACGTGTTAGTGGTAACGGTCGTCTGTGCACGTGCTAGTGTGGAGGTTCAGCTGTGCACGTGTTAGTGTGGAGGCTCATCTGTGCACGTGTTATT
Organism: Lissotriton vulgaris; assembly: GCF_964263255.1. Classification (NCBI taxonomy): domain Eukaryota; kingdom Metazoa; phylum Chordata; class Amphibia; order Caudata; family Salamandridae; genus Lissotriton; species Lissotriton vulgaris. The sequence goes on along the minus strand of NW_028242556.1, from coordinate 35,690 downwards.
GTGGAGGCTCACCTGTGCACGTGCTAGTGTGGAGGTTCACCTGTGCACGTGTTAGTGTGGAGGTGCACCTGTGCACGTGTTAGTGGGAAGGGTCGTCTGTGCACGTGCTAGTGTGGAGGTTCACCTGTGCACGTGTTAGTGTGGAGGCTCACCTGTGCACATGTTAGTGTGGAGGCTCACCTGTGCACATGTTAGTGTGGAGGTTCACCTGTGCACGTGCTAGTGTGGAGGTTCACCTGTGCATGTGTTAGTGTGGAGGCTCGTCTGTGGACGTGTTAGTGTGGAGGCTCACCTGTGCCTGTGTTAGTGTGGAGGCTCGTCTGTGCACATATTAGTGTGGAGGCTCACCTGTGCACGTGCTAGTGTGCAGGCTCACCTGTGCACGTGTTAGGTTAGAGTAGAGCTTCACCTGTGCACGTGTTAGTGTGGAGGCTCACCTGTGCACGTGTTAGTGTGGAGGCTCGTCTGTGTATGTGTCAGTGTGGAGGCTCACCTGTGCACGCGCTAGTGTGGAGGCTCATCTGTGCACGTGTTAGTGTGGAGGCTTATCTGTGCACGTGTTAGTGTGGAGGCTCATCTGTGCATGTGTTAGTGTGGCGGCTCACCTGTGCACGTGTCAGTGTGGAGGCTCGTCTGTGCACGTGTCAGTGTGGAGGCTCACCTGTGCACGTGTTAGTGGTAACGGTCGTCCGTGCACATACTAGTGTGGAGGCTCACCTGCGCATGTGTTAGTGTGGAGGCTCACAGGTGCACGTGCTAATGTGGCGGCTCACCTGTGCATGTGTTAGTGTGGAGGCTCATCTGTGCACGTGTTAGCGTGGAGGCTCATCTGTGCATGTGTTAGTGTGGCGGCTCACCTGTGCACATGTTAGTGTGGAGGTTCACCTGTGCACGTGCTAGTGTGGAGGTTCACCTGTGCATGTGTTAGTGTGGAGGCTCGTCTGTGGACGTTTTAGTGTGGAGGCTCACCTGTGCCTGTGTTAGTGTGGAGGCTCGTCTGTGCACATATTAGTGTGGAGGCTCACCTGTGCACGTGCTAGTGTGCAGGCTCACCTGTGCACGTGTTAGGTTAGAGTAGAGCTTCACCTGTGCACGTGTTAGTGTGGAGGCTCACCTGTGCACGTGTTAGTGTGGAGGCTCGTCTGTGCATGTGTCAGTGTGGAGGCTCACCTGTGCACGCGCTAGTGTGGAGGCTCATCTGTGCACGTGTTAGTGTGGAGGCTTATCTGTGCACGTGTTAGTGTGGAGGCTCATCTGTGCATGTGTTAGTGTGGCGGCTCACCTGTGCACGTGTCAGTGTGGAGGCTCGTCTGTGCACGTGTCAGTGTGGAGGCTCACCTGTGCACGTGTTAGTGGTAACGGTCGTCCGTGCACATACTAGTGTGGAGGCTCACCTGCGCATGTGTTAGTGTGGAGGCTCACAGGTGCACGTGCTAATGTGGCGGCTCACCTGTGCATGTGTTAGTGTGGAGGCTCATCTGTGCACGTGTTAGCGTGGAGGCTCATCTGTGCATGTGTTAGTGTGGCGGCTCACCTGTGCACGTGTCAGTGTGGAGGCTCGTCTGTGCACGTGTCAGTGTGGAGGCTCACCTGTGCACGTGCTAGTGTGGAGGTTCACCTGTGCACGTGTTAGTGTGGAGGTGCACCTGTGCACGTGTTAGTGGGAAGGGTCGTCTGTGCACGTGCTAGTGTGGAGGTTCACCTGTGCACGTGTTAGTGTGGAGGCTCACCTGTGCACATGTTAGTGTGGAGGCTCACCTGTGCACATGTTAGTGTGGAGGTTCACCTGTGCACGTGCTAGTGTGGAGGTTCACCTGTGCATGTGTTAGTGTGGAGGCTCGTCTGTGGACGTGTTAGTGTGGAGGCTCGCCTGTGTTAGTGTGGAGGCTCGTCTGTGCACATATTAGTGTGGAGGCTCACCTGTGCACGTGCTAGTGTGCAGGCTCACCTGTGCACGTGTTAGGTTAGAGTGGAGCTTCACCTGTGCACGTGTTAGTGTGGAGGCTCACCTGTGCACGTGTTAGTGTGGAGGCTCGTCTGTGCATGTGTCAGTGTGGAGGCTCACCTGTGCACGCGCTAGTGTGGAGGCTCATCTGTGCACGTGTTAGTGTGGAGGCTTATCTGTGCACGTGTTAGTGTGGAGGCTCGCCTGTGCCTGTGTTAGTGTGGAGGCTCACCTGTGCACGTGCTAGTGTGCAGGCTCACCTGTGCACATGTTAGTGTGGAGGCTCATCTGTGCACGTGTTAGTGTGGAGGCTCGCCTGTGCCCGTGTTAGTGTGGAGGCTCGTCTGTGCACATGTTAGTGTGGAGGCTCGTCTGTGCACATGTTAGTGTGGAGGCTCACCTGTGCCCGTGTTAATGTGGAGGCTCACCTGTACCCGTGTTAGTGTGGAGGTTTGTCCGTGCACGTGTTAGTGTGGAGGCTCGTCTGTGCACGTGTTAGTGGGGAGGCTCGTCTGTGCACGTGTCAGAGAAGAGACGAGCACCTTAGTCAGATATGTGGTCTGTAAGTCAGGCTGACACACAGGCTCAATATGAGTCACCGCCTGCGGGGGTCACAGCCATGACCACATCTGGCCCCATCCTTCAGACCCCCCCCCCCACCCACCTCCCCCCTCCCCCCCCTCGCCCCCCCCCCTCCCCCGCTGCCCCTCACCTCTGAGGTGATGGGTTTCTCGCTCCCTTTGTCCTTGTGATGTTTCGTTGTCCAAAGCTTCGTTTAACACGTGTGTGAGGGTGCATGCGTGTCTGGGAGGTGTCACATCTGGGGCCGTGTGTGAGGGTGCGTGTGTGTGATGTGTGGGAGGTGGCACATCTGGGGAGGTGTCACTGCCTCCCTGCTCGCCACAGACAGAGACACATGGCGAGCAAACGTCCACATCAGGAGGTGACGGGGCGCCAGAGTCACCCCTTTATCGAGCTTAACACCAACCCGACGGCTGTCAGTCTGTCCGGCATGAACCACTGGGCTGACGTGCAAGGACAGGCCACGAACAGCTGCCCTGCCGAGGGGCCACTTTCAGCGCCATGACACGTCTGATGACCTTTGAACCTTCCTGCAGCCTCCGAAAAGGCAGGTAGACCCCATCGTGTGGCTTGCAGCGCCTTCGGCCACCTCTTCTGGCTGCTGTGCATGAGCGCTTTGCATTCTGGGACTCAGAGTCCCAAAGGTGATGGGCCTGGTGAAACGGTCAGTCACAGATTGAAACTTGCTAGCCAAGAACGGGACTGGCTGAAAGCGTCACAAGTGAAGAGGGCCTCCAAACATCTCAACATTGGGAAATTAGACAGAGGCAGCTTTTGTAAATACATTCCTGGGACTGTCTTTTCTTCTCCGGCCCCCCCTACGTCAAATCCTTGCGCCTGAGTGAAGAGGAGGGCGTCTGTCGTAGGGGTTGGGTTCGTGTCAAGCCCCCACCAGTGGGTAGTAAGGCAGAGGTGAAGAATAAAGCTCTGCGCCAACGCAGGCCCCCTTGCACCATGGAGCACCTTCCTGCAAGAATACCCCTTAGAGGCGTATTCTTGCATCCATGTGTGCGGCAGAAGGCGGCTCACATGGAACGAGGAAGAAACGAGGAGAAATGAAGATGTTCATCTCGTGCGCCTCTCCTGGGAAGGTGTGTCGTTTTGGCGCATTCACAGGTTCACGAGTGCTGGTAAATCTAGGAATGCATCAACAGCCATGGGAGCTGCGTGGAAACACCCATGCAACGCCATGGAACGCCCCTGCAACGCCCATGGAACGCCCATGCAACGCCATGGAACGCCCATGCAACGCCCATGCAACGCCCATGGAACGCCCATGCAACGCCCATGCAACGCCCATGCAATGCCCATGGAACGCCCATGCAACGCCCATGCAACGCCCGTGCAACGCCCATGGAACGCCCGTGCAACACCCATGCAACGCCATGCAACACCCATGCAACGCCCATGCAACGCCCATGGAACGCCCATGCAACGCCCATGCAACGCCCATGCAACGCCCATGCAACGCCCATGCAACGCCCATGGAACGCCCATGCAACGCCATGGAACGCCCATGCAACGCCATCGAACGCCCATGCAACGCCCATGGAACGCCCATGCAACGCCCATGCAACGCCCATGCAATGCCCATGGAACGCCCATGCAACGCCCATGCAACGCCCATGGAACGCCCATGGAACACCATGGAACGCCCATGCAACGCCCATGCAACACCCATGCAACGCCCATGGAACGCCCATGCAACGCCCATGGAACGCCCATGGAACGCCCATGGAACGCCCGTGCAACACCCATGCAACGCCATGCAACACCCATGGAACGCCCATGCAACGCCCATGCAACGCCCATGCAACGCCCATGGAACGCCCATGCTACGCCATGGAACGCCCATGCAACGCCCATGCAACGCCCATGGAACGCCCGTGCAACACCCATGCAACGCCATGCAACACCCATGCAACGCCCATGGAACGCCCATGCAACGCCCATGCAACGCCCATGGAACGCCCATGCAACGCCATGGAACGCCCATGCAACGCCCATGGAACGCCCATGCAATGCCCATGGAATGCCCATGCAACGCCCACGCAACGCCCATGCAACGCCCATGCAACGCCCATGCAATGCCCATGGAACGCCCATGCAACGCCCATGCAACGCCCGTGCAACACCCATGCAACGCCCATGGAACGCCCATGCAACGCCATGCAACGCCCATGCAACGCCCATGGAACGCCCATGGAACACCCATGCAACGCCCATGCAACGCCCATGCAACGCCCATGGAACGCCCATGCAACGCCATGGAACGCCCATGCAACGCCATCGAACGCCCATGCAACGCCCATGGAACGCCCATGCAACGCCCATGCAATGCCCATGCAATGCCCATGGAACGCCCATGCAATGCCCATGCAACGCCCATGCAACGCCCATGCAACGCCCATGGAACGCCCATGGAACGCCCATGCAACGCCCATGCAACGCCCATGGAACGCCCATGGAACGCCCATGCAACGCCATGGAACGCCCATGCAACGCCCATGGAACGCCCATGCAACACCCATGCAACGCCCATGCAACGCCCATGCAATGCCCATGGAACGCCCATGCAACGCCCATGCAACGCCCGTGCAACGCCCATGGAACGCCCGTGCAACACCCATGCAACGCCATGCAACACCCATGCAACGCCCATGCAACGCCCATGGAACGCCCATGCAACGCCCATGCAACGCCCATGGAACGCCCATGCAACGCCCATGCAACGCCCATGGAACGCCCATGCAACGCCATGGAACGCCCATGCAACGCCATCGAACGCCCATGCAACGCCCATGGAACGCCCATGCAACGCCCATGCTACGCCCATGCAATGCCCATGGAACGCCCATGCAACGCCCATGCAACGCCCATGGAACGCCCATGGAACACCATGGAACGCCCATGCAACGCCCATGCAACACCCATGCAACGCCCATGGAACGCCCATGCAACGCCCATGGAACGCCCATGGAACGCCCATGGAACGCCCGTGCAACACCCATGCAACGCCATGCAACACCCATGCAACGCCCATGGAACGCCCATGCAACGCCCATGCAACGCCCATGGAACGCCCATGCAACGCCATGGAACGCCCATGCAACGCCCATGCAACGCCCATGCAACGCCCATGGAACGCCCGTGCAACACCCATGCAACGCCATGCAACACCCATGCAACGCCCATGGAACGCCCATGCAACGCCCATGCAACGCCCATGGAACGCCCATGCAACGCCATGGAACGCCCATGCAACGCCCATGGAACGCCCATGCAATGCCCATGGAATGCCCATGCAACGCCCACGCAACGCCCATGCAACGCCCATGCAACGCCCATGCAATGCCCATGCAATGCCCATGGAACGCCCATGCAACGCCCGTGCAACGCCCGTGCAACGCCCATGCAACGCCCATGCAACGCCATGCAACGCCCATGCAACGCCCATGCAACGCCCATGGAACGCCCATGCAACGCCCACGCAACGCCCATGTAAATGTAAATGTAAATGTAAATGTATAGGCATTTATATAGCGCACTACTTACCCGGAGGGTCCCAAGGCGCTTCGACCGCTGCGAAACCCTTCCTGGCTTCCCTGAGAGATGGTCCCTTAATGGGTATCTCCAGGGTGAGACCAGGCATCCCCGGCGGTCTGGTGGGGCCGTTAGTGAAGATGAGGCAAGCTAATGCCCAGAGTTGCCGAGTGTGATCGCTGATCAGAGTGGGCACCGAGGCGAGAGAATTATCGAGTCCGCTGACCCTGGTCCAGAAACCTGCTGCGCCGGGAATCGAACCCTGGTCCCGGGCCGTCCTCTGCTCTCGGGTCTGCCGCCTCTAACCAGTGAGCCACACTACTTCACCATGGAACGCCCATGCAACCTCTCCACGGCGTTCAACACTGTTTGCCACCGCACCCTAGTGCAGCGCCTCAGCAACATCGGAATCCAGGAGAAGGCACTGGAGTGGATCATCTCCTTCCTCGCTGGAAGGACACAGAGAGTCCGCCTACCACCGTTCAGATCTGCAGCCACGGAAGTCATCTGCGGCGTTCCTCAGGGCTCCTCGCTCAGCCCCACCCTCTTAAACGTCTACATGAGCCCCCTTGCGGCCAACGCACGCCAGCACAACCTCAACATCCTCTCCTATGCCGACGACACCCAGCTGATCCTCTCCCTGACCAACGACCCCGCCACCGCCAGAACCAACCTCCACGAAGAGATGAAAGACGTAGCCGAGTGGATGACGACCAGCCGCCTGAAACAGAACTCAGACAAGACGGAAGTCCTCATCCTAGGCTCCTCGCCCTCCGCCTGGGACGACTCCTGGTGGCCCCCCGTCCTGGGCACCGCACCCAAACCGACAGACCAAGCACGGAACCTGGGCTTCATCCTGGACTCCTCCCTCTCCATGACCAGACAAGTCAACGCCATCTCCGCGTCCTGTTTCAACATCCTGCGCATGCTACGGAAGATCTTCCGATGGATCCCCACCGAGACCAGGAAGACGGTCACCCAGGCCCTCGTCACCAGCCGACTAGACTACGGCAACGCCCTCTACGCCGGTACCACCGCCAAGCTCCAGAAGAGACTCCAGCGGATCCAGAACGCCTCAGCCAGACTCATCCTCGTCATCCCCCGACGCAGCCACATCTCCGGACACCTGAGAGACCTGCACTGGCTCCCCATCAACAAGAGAATCAACTTCCGTCTCCTCACCCACGCACACAAAGCCCTACACGACCAAGGCCCGAGCTACCTCAACAACCGCCTCAACTTCTACGCTCCCAAACGCCACCTCCGATCGACCGGCCACGCCCTCGCCGCCGTCCCCCGCATCCGAAGAGCGACAACAGGAGAAAGGTCCTTCTCCTACCTGGCCGCCAAGACCTGGAACACCCTCCCTACCGACCTGCGCCTGACCCAAGACCACCTCTCCTTCAGGAAGAAGCTCAAGACCTGGCTGTTCGAGCAGTAGCGGCACCCCACCCCCTCCCCCAAGCGCCTTGAGACCCTCTGGGTGTGTAGCGCGCTCTATAAATGCCTTGATTGATTGATTGATTGATTGAAACGCCTTCCCAGGGCAGAGTAGGGAAACATAGTGATTTGCGTTGCGTTGCCTCACTCCAGATTCACGGAGCCACTCAGGGCCGCGCGGGGGTTGAGAAATCTAGCATAAGGTTTGCATCGCTCTTACACCACGCTGTGTGGTGCAAACGTGACGCAAAGCGCCTCGTAAACAGGCCCTTTGAATGTTATGCTAGAGTGGTCCTTGAATGCTGAGTGGCCTCTTTTACTCTCTTTCAGCTGCGCTGTGCTGCATGGCTGTCAGCAAACTGGATTTTAATTGAATCTGCCCTACGTGTCTATACAAAGGTGTAAGGATTTTCGAAGGGTAGGACTCATTTTGCCGCTGGAGTGCTCCCAATGTGTTGGAGAAAGGCCGTTTCTCGGGCCTCTAGCAGTGATTTGGTGCCACCATTAGGTGGCGTCCTAATGCTGCTGCTATGCACTGTCATAGGATCTTGCATTAGTGCAGGGCGCCTCGAGGCCTGCCCATGTATGGAAGCCCACAGGGCTCAACCGAAGCTGTGCATAGCTCCGAAAGGCCGTGCTTCAAACGGTCTGACGCTTCACAGGAAAGAGTCTAACAATGCTTGTTGGCAGGTATCAAAGCACACAGGCCCCGCCCACATCCGGCCTGCGTCCCATAATAGTCCTTCCGCCAGCTTCCCGCTCCCGCACACACAGACACAGAGCTGTCTTCCCTCCCGGTCTTTTGCAATTAATGCTCTTTGACAGATAAAGTGATTTCCGCCGGTCTGAGATTGTAATCTCATTAACCTGTTTACTAGAGAGTGTTTTTTTTCTCTTATTTATTATTTATCAGGCGCCTTGCAATAACGTTTATTGGCTTCGAGTGAAATTAAATAAAGGACAGAAGTACAGATATACAAGTGGCGAATGTTTCTCGCCTCGCCTGGGCCTCGCCTTCAGAAAGGCATCAATCTTTCATTCGAAATATGCAGCAAGCAACAGAGCTGGGGCAGATCGGCACCATTTCATTCGTCAAATATGAATTTTATATGCCTAGCAAAAAACTGAAATATATGCAAAAGTATTCCTATTGAGGGCTTGGTTTAGGATTTAGAAGGGTAACACAAAACACCACACTTCGAGAATATGTTTGTTTCTCATCGAATACTTTCTATAGGCATGTGTTTAATTATGTATTTACTGCATAATGAGTAGTGCTAATATATTATCTTTCAGCCACTTTAAGCACCTGAAGGCACTCTATGCATGCCGGAATATGAATCAATAGCAGAAAAGAGACAGTAAAATCAAACAGAAGGTGTGCCATGCATCAAAGGCCGCAGGAGGCTAAGAAGCATACATACTGCACCTCTTTAGTACCCCGACACCCCCAGTGTGGGGTGATCCACTGGGGGTCTGTGCCGCCACAATCCAGGCACCAAGAGAATTTACAGAGATCGTGAACATGGCAAAAGAGTTTTATTACAATAACATAACATAACATGAGTATTTGTAAAGCGCATGTTCACCCAGAGGAATCTTGGCACTGAAAAACAGATGTATTTTGTTACCCAACTTAACGGTACTCATTTTATCGACCTCAGATGGATGAAAGGACCCGCCGGCATTTGAACCTGTGACCATGAGGTCAAGTTCAAGTTCAAGTTCAATTTTTATTATGTTTTGGAACTCCGTGGAGGTCCACATAAAAGAATATACACAATACAAAAATCCATTCAATACCAAAAAGACAGTTTACAACAATTTACCGCAATACAGAATAATTCATTGATACATACTTCATAAGCAAGCCATCAATAAATAGCTAAAAAACATTTTAAAAAGTTAAAAATGTTAAAACAGAATCTTTCATTTGGGGGGTTATGTAAGGCCATGAGGTCGAACACAGGCCCCTGCAGTGGCTGCATTAGCCCACTGAGCAACCAAATCAGGCTATGGCAGTCCTGCAAAATACACATCAGGAGAACACATTCACGGAAGAAACATGCTCAATATCAGCAACGCCTCATGAAGGAAGAGCACGCGTGATAAAGAAAACATCACACAAGGTGCGGTGTATGGACTCTCGAACCCAATCAGCTCCAGAGACCTTCCGCAATCCCACACAGGTGTCACCGCCTGCGTCAGCGAGGGGCGGTCCCGCCTCACTGTCCATCGTCCTCATCCCTGGGCGCCGCCCCCAAACACCAGCTGCCTGAGGGGCTGCGATGAGGGGGCCGGCCAGGAGCTGCAGCCTGGTGCCCACCCCGCTGATCCGGGCATCCCAGCCTCCAATCTGGCGTGTACATCCTCAGGACGCGGACTAGGTCGCTGGAGAAAGAATTGTCCATTTAGGACCAGGATTGGTCTGGGCCCAGCAGCCAGTGCTGCGCGTGCCCTGTGTCTTTCCCTTCTTCATTTTAGCCTCCGCCCCCAGGACTCGGCCATCTGTAATCCCAGGGCCCACTGGGTCGCGAGCACCCCCCTATCTTACTCTTTCCTCCTGCCGATCTGAGCGTCCACCCTCTGCACGCAGCTCGGGGGCAATGCCCCTTGGCAGCCCCCCCCCCCCCTCTACTATTCCATGACCCTAGGACCAGCCTGCTTGATCCAATGCACCTGTGATGTTAAGGAGGAACAGATCTGTCCCCACGCCTGACTGGTGAACGCCACCATCCATGTAGTTGTGGCAACTCGCTGGTTGACCAACACATGGCAGATGAGCTCACATCCCTTTTGTCTTGAAAACTTGTTTATATTCAAACATTGAGTCTCCTCTACGCCTGGGCGTAGCTCGCGGAGTTCCGCTACGTGGGATTCCGCGGAGCACCAAAAAAACAAAAACCCACAGCGGGATTCCACAGAATTCCACGGGCAGAGCTGCTCAGCACGCCAATTAGCGCTATGTTTTTGTTTTTCGGCAATGCGACGTGCGTTCTTGCACTTGAAATCGTGCGTGCACAGCATCACAAGGAGGAAATGTTCTTGAGGATGCGGCCGCGGCCACTGCCGCTCTCTCACTGTCTTCATAAAAATGGCGGTGGAGGTCCCAGGCACAGCCTCAAGCCATGCCAGCAGCTGGCAAGCCTCCCCGGGCACACACGGGCACCCAGCAAATCTCACTGGGACCCGCACGCGCTCAGCAAGACTCGTCGAACACGCCAAGGTGCGTAAAGAGCAGGCCAACTGAAAATACATTTTGCTATGAGGTAGAATTTATCTTGAACTCCGTGTTCTCCGCAAAACGAAAATTTCCTGAATTCTGCAAATTCTGCGAGCGGAGCAGAATTTTATGCCCAGGTTTAGTTCCCCCTAGATCTCGCTACTGCCCCATGCTCCCCTGCGCCCTTGCATGGGAACCAAGGAACCAGCCTGGACCCCATGATGTTGGTTCCCAAGATCCTGACTACGGTGGTTAGGTCCTTCCACATGGCTGCCAGTATCTGCCCTCCTGCTGCGCATCATAAAGTCGCCCCCCTCACTCCCATGCACATTACCAGTATGTCAGGGTTGTGTGGGGCCTGTGGTATGCCGGAGAGGGGAGGCACCAGCTGCTCCCCCCTCATCCCAGTCAGTGCTTGATTTGTAAAGTTGTCAGTTCCAGGGCCCTCGGCAGGAGGCCACTGTTGCTCGCACCATCATTTGCTCCCGTAGGTGCTCCCATGGCCAGAACCAAACCAGCTGCCAACCATCACACTCGTACAAGTGTGAAAATAGAGACTATTCCAGGCCCCCAAAGCTACAAGGATGGCTTGGGTCGCAGGTATTAATCATTGTTAAAGAAAATGTAATTAATAAACAACTGGGGTTGTGCTTGTTACTTAATCAGACAAACAGCACCACCCAAAAAAATGTTGCAAAACACGAAAAGGGGGCAGGGTAGAAACACCCTGACCCCCTGGGCCTGCTCAGGGGGGCCCACAACGACCCCCAAGGCCCCAAAAAACGGGAGGGTGCGCGAAATATGCTAATTTGCCCGCACCCACCCCCCCCCCCTTCCTACGCCACTGTGTCAACACCAGCACTTATGGCAGTCTGCTTCACCGAGGGAGGTGACAAAATGGAAAAAATATGTGTTTTAAACACACATTTTGTCAATTCGTCAAGCCCGGGGTGACAAGAAATCTTCTGCACTTGGTACCACCTGACCTTGTTACTACATTGTGTTGACATTTAAGTGCCGGTGCCGAGCACTGGAAACGACGGGCTCAAATTAAGCACTGACCAGGTCTGCTGAACCATAGTACACAGGTGCTTGACAGCCAGAGGCCTCTGTAGTTCTGCCTTCTGTCGGCCACTTCTGGACCTGTGATGTTGAGGAGATCTCCACCAATCACAGGCTCTTCGGCTCTACGGATTCTCCCGTTGAAAGTAAGGTTAGCCGCCAGCCCCAAATGTCGACACAGTCTCGGTACGCGTTTGATTCCCATTTGCCTGCTCTCACCACACCCTCCTTCTTCAAAGCATGCCGTTCTGTAAACGTTATTGCTCCTATCCTAAATGAATGTGTCCTAAAGCATTCACACTAGAATTTTGGATTGTACTAGGCATACTTTTTCTCCTACTTTGGCTAATCCTTGTATTATTATCTTTGGGAATGCTGATATAGTAAAATGGACACAGCAAGTAAGAACATCAACTTGCTCCTGAAGCCACACAAACCATCTCATCGTGAACGAAGAGACCTGTCAGCAGTGAACATCACAGCCGTTCCCATACCTGGTGGTTCATGGGACAGAACTGATTATGACATCTATGGCCCGGTGGAACTGCTGGAGTTTCCACATAATTCAAGGTTTCCTTGAGTGACTTTGTTTCACCCAGCACGTTTTCTGATGATTGGGACTTTGAGACTGTTAATATTATGATGTCAGATTTAGAGATGTTTGCAAAATTTACAAAACATGAATACTTAGAAGGTTCATCAGATTTTGAACAAATGCACTGTTACATTCACTATGGTCATCATTATTTGCACAAATCTGCAAACCCTAGAAATATTTATACTTTCAATCAATGAGAACATTGTCCAACGCAACCGAAGGGTAGCTCAAAAACATTCTATGAAAAATGTCCATACTTCTCAGGTTTTAATGTTTCAAATACAGAAACATTTTACTTTAGAAATGTTAATAAGACAGAAATTAAAAGTATGTTGACTAATACCAAGCAAATGTATTCTGCGGCTCAGCTGTCTACATTAGGCTTTGACTTTTGGAAAAAAACATTGAGACAAAAACTGTCTGGGGCACAAAAGACTGGCAAGTCCGGTGAATAGAAGCTTTATTTAGAGCCTGCATTATCCCTGAACAATATATGTTTTTGAATGACACTGTACAACAGACATCCTGTCTTGGCCTAGCCAAAATAAAAGATTTAAACAAAACGTCCATGCTTATACCTACACCTGATAGTAAGAATACTACAGATGGGGTGGTCGACGTAAAAACAATTCTACTTAAAAACAGAACTGATCCGGATTGGAAAAAATGGTTAATCCGGCCCACAGACAGAAAAAACTGTCAAGATAGATTCCGGTACAAGAAATGCTTAGTATTTAGTAATGTCAAACATAATAAAGTGGATTGGGTGTTGTATAGCGTTTTAGTATCCTAGTGTAATTTTCCTGATTCATGCCCTTATATAGGTATAATTCACATTGCCCTTATATAGGCATGGAAATCATAACCATATTTAGACATAGCCCATGCAGTCCAAATACAGGTATGGATACTTCCACTAGTTCCGAAAAGCCACAACGATTTCTTGGAAAACTCGGCTTCAGCAGTCAGTGACATCCCCTTTCTTGAATATTGATTTGTCCTAGAAATCATGGAGTTTCAAAGAACTACCATTCCCTTGGGGTTCTTTGATGACGTTATTATGTCCAACTTTACGTCAAACTAGGCACCTTCAAGGTATAAATTTGCCCACAGTGGTTTGGAGCAGTTCGACTATCTACTTGCCCGACGCAGCTCGCTACAGCAAGTGCCGAAGGAAGCCGACCCTCCAGCTCGCGCACTGACAGAGAGGCTGTCCTTCTGTTGCTGAGAATCCAGCTCCAGTGCTTCCAAGCTCCCCTTGTGGGGTGTTGGGAAATCGAGTCCCGAGACAGAGATACCAGACCTCCTTCATTCTAAACCAAGGTACGTAGCTGATTAGACCCTAAGAGAAATCTTGGAGAGATTCTTGGCAAGGAAACTAAAACCTATGCTACACCATACTTACTTCTTCCCTCGTACTAGACTCAGGTTAGGTACATTGGGGTAGGTGTATTTCAGAAACACCAGTAGAGTATTTTTAGTCACTGTTATTTATGTATGTATTTTTATATGGCTTAGAAACCATACAATGCTCTTACAGTATCATTTTATAATACTCTTCTTACTGTATGCATTATACTTTACAACCAGTATTACGATTGTAGCAGTTAATTTCCCGTGCATGAGAAAGAACACTGTTCAATAAATCTTTTATTGAAAACACCCGTCTCTCTATCTCTCTGCACTCTGGTGAAACGAAGCATGCACGATTGACTGAGTGAAATATCTATTTATTGTTTCCACGACTCTGAAGACACATTTCTTATTCTTGGGGAAACAAAGTTGTCATGTTTATGCGGTTATCAGAAACTAATCCCTTCTTGTTTATTCGAGAAAGTTTCTAGTGACCTCTGAGCTAGCTGGCACTCACAATTAAGTTTAGTATATTTGATTGAGACCTAGTCGACCTAAGTCCTACGTCAATTCTATAGGATATATTATTCCAATGTGCAGAGCCTATTGGGAATATAGGAACAACACTACACTCCCACCAATGATCACACACACCTACCACTAATGTTCACACACACCTCCCACTAATGATCACACACACCTCCCACTAATGATCACACACACCTCCCACCAATGATCACTCACCTCCAACTAATGACCATAATTCAATTCAATTCAAATTTTATATAGCGCGCTACATACCCAGAGGGTCTCAAGGCACTTGGAAAAGGGTGGGGGATTACTTGTCAAATATCCAGGTTTTAAGTTGCTTTCTGAATGCTAGGTGGTTCTGAGTGAGGCGAAGGTGAATGGGCAGTGAGTTCCAGGTTTTAGCCGCCAGGTAGGAGAAGGATCTTCCTCCCATGGTGGTTTTGTTGATGCGAGGTACAGCAGCAAGGGCTTGGTTGGAGGAGCGGAGCTGGCGGGAGGCGGTGTAGAAGGACAGTCGTGTGTTGAGGCATTCGGGTCCAAGTTCGTAAAGTGCTTTGTGTGCGTGGGTTAGGAGACGGAATGTTATCCTCTTATTGACGGGGAGCCAGTGGAGGGTTTTCAGGTGACCAGAAATGTGGTCGTTACGCGGGATGTCTAGAATGAGTCTGGCTGATGCGTTCTGGATGCGTTGGAGTTTTTTTCTGAAGTTTTGCGGTGGTACCGGCGTATAGGGTGTTTCCGTAGTCCAGGCGGCTATTAACCAGTGCGAGGGTGACCGTTTTTCTAGTTTCGGTGGGGATCCAGCGAAATGTTTTTTTGAGCATACGAAGAATGTTGAAGCAAGATGATGAAACGGCGTTGACTTGTCAGGTCATCGAGAGTGAGGAGTCCAGGATGACGCCCAGGTTCCGTGCGTGGTCTGTCGGGATGGGTGGTTTTCCAAGGGACTCTGGCCACCAAGAGTCATCCCAGGCAGAGGGGGAGGTACCTAAGAAAAGGACTTCTGTTTTGTCGGAATTCAGTTTCAGACGACTGTGCTTCTTCCACTCGGCTACTTCTTTCATTCCTTCATGTAGGTTGGTTTTGGCGGTGTTAGGGTCTTTGGTGAGTGAGAGGATAAGTTGAGTGTCATCTGCGTAGGAGATGATGTTGAGGTTGTGTTGGCGTGCGATGGCCGTGAGGGGGCTCATGTATACGTTGAAGAGGGTGGGACTGAGTGAGGATCCTTGTGGCACGCCGCAAATGACTTCAGTGGCCTCTGACTTGAATGGTGAGAGGAGGACTGTTCTGACCGACTTTTTCGGCCCTCTTTGGAGGGAGAGTGATGGAAGATGACTCCAGCCTATTACCCTTTTAGTACAGGGAGTAGGACTATAAACAGGACTTATCCATAAGGCACAGTAGTGCATTTTCATACCCTTTTCCTTAGATCAGGGCTTATAAACTTAAGTTAGGGGATAGATTCATTAGTATTAGTGATGATCCGTCTTTTTGCAAGAGTGTTAGTATACCTTCTATGGAGTTATGCTTATTTCGGGCCTTGTAGGCCTCAAACGGGATAGACTCCATCTTGCTTTCTGCCCGGCAGCTTGAGAGGCTTTCTAGGTCAAGTGTAATGTTTTAGTTTCGAGGTGTTGTTCGCTTGGAGAGAACCGGCTCAGACTGGCCCTTATCGAAAGACTGTATTTTTCTCTACACCGAAGACACAACTTCAGGCCGGCCGGCTGGGAACGTGTCCTTGGTACGGGGAGGTACAAGAATTTGGTGGGCGGCAGGTTACTGGCCGTAACTTTCCATGAAGGGACAGGCTTCGATATTAGCGAAAGTGTTAGGCAATGAGTCAGTCAGTCCGTAGGCGGCAGCTAGCCGTTAGCATCTATGCCATTAATTATTTCCAGGCAGACAGTCGCCATTTTGAAGTCCGAGAAAGATCATGAAACTGAGACTCTCTGAGAAAGAGCTGAAGGAGAAGGAGAAGTAGCGCAGAGCGATCAGAGACAGAGAGAGACAGCAGCTAATAACGAGAGAGGTTCCAGTGACTTGGAGGGAAGCAGAGGAGATCGAGCATAGCGGTGCAGATGTGTACTCGTGACTGCTGAGGTGTGATTCTGAGACGAGCCAAGACACAGACGAGAAGGGAACCTAGATGACTGCCAAACCCCGACTTCACGTTAATAAAGTGACCTCCGTCCTTTCCCCTATATTGTGCACATTCTAACCTTTTACTTTTCTTTGCAGAATATATGCTATCGTATAGTATTGTGTTTATAATCATTGTAATAAAAATACCCCAGTTCTTAGTGAACCGACATGTGCCTTGTATTCTTGTTCAATCAGGGTAACCTGGTCTTCTAGTCAGACATTGTTTGCATGAACAGATGCGAATCCCGATCAGGTAAGAAGTGACTGAGCAATGAGGGAGAGAGGGAACGTTTGATGCCAAGAGCAGAAGGTACATATATCAACTTGGAAAACCACACTAAATTATATTGTTGTAGTATTATCCTGAGTAGACAATGAGAGATTTTTTCCATAGGTGTTCATAGGAAAGTGATCGTCGTTGGTACGCGGCGTTAATGAGAGCACCGGGGGCATACGGTGTATAGGTCCGCCGGATTGTGGATCGTGTTGTGAATGAGAGCACCGGGGGGATACGGTGTATAGGTCCGCCGGATTGTGGATCGTGTTGTGAATGAGAGCACCTAGGGGAAACGGTGTGTAGGTCCGCCGGATTGTGGACCGGATGAGAGAGAGAGAGCACTGGGACTGCAGGCCCGTGTGTAGGCACGCCGGATTGCGTGTCGAGTGAGCACTGAGGGAGATCAGTGTGTAAGGGTACATAATCAGACCTGCCCCAGGGTAGATTAGTCTGGGCCTAAGTGGCCGCGAGACTAGCTGGTATGAATAGGATATTGTAGAAAATCTATGCATGTTTATTGCTATTTGCCCCATCCTTAGGTACGAGATGTACATACATATATCTATACCCATTGTAAATATGTTCTAAGGAGGGAGGTGATTACGTTCCGACTGGGTTTGAGGGGCTCCTAGGAGCTGATTCCATCTGGTCCGAAAATCCGGTCGTTACATCTGGCATCACAAACTGTTTACGAAGCCTGTGTGCGCTGTATTGTTTTGATCTTGTTGGTTTGCGCTCGGCTCGTACGTATTTTCTTTGTTGGTAATTGTGTATATATTTTTTGTGTGTCAAAATGTTTTCGTAAAAATCGAAATCTACTTTCAAATTGCCTGTTGAAATTCCCGGCTGGGAATCAACGCCTTACGAGGCCTTGGCCCGTGAGTGGGCCGATTCTACTGGTTTGAGTGAGAATTGGACGTCGTGCTTGGAGCTGGCGGAGCCTGCTGATATGGTTTCTTGTTTGCAAAAAGCTCCAGTAGTGAAGGGTGAGGAGCTTCCTATTTTAGGACGCAGAGGTTGGATTGTGCTAACTGCATACAGAATGCTTCATGAGAAGTTTGTTAAATTGCAGAAGCGATTTGTGGATATGGAAGAAAAGTTTGTTGAAGTGCAGAATGCGCATACTCTTTTGCGATGTCAGAATAAATTGCTTGCCGACAAACTTGAGACGTATCAGACTATAGCCGAAAGGGCTGCTGTTCGAATTGCGAAATATAAATACAGACACCGTCGTGGTCGTGTTTCTACACGGAAAGTGCGTCTGGTCGTGGCAAAAGCCGGACTGGATTGGAACCCCGATGAGTGGGATGGTAATATCTGGGATTCGAATGATTCTGGCTCCTCGGCTGAGGAGGGTGACAAGCGCGAGTCTTCTCGCTCCGGACGTGATTGTAAATCTACTTCTTGTGACAAAGACGACATTCCTAGCAACTGTGGTCGCTCTTCCCATTCTGATGACGTGTCTCATCCTGATTGTTCTTCTAAATCTAAGGACCGGGCTTCTTCGGAGGCTCTTCCGGAGGTTTCTGCTCACCCTGTGTTTTGACGCAAATTACAACAGGATCCTGGTATGCCGAATGGTATTCATTTGGATAGTATTGAAGATTTTACTCAACAGGAGGTTAGTGACATTTTACAACGATTTCGACAACGGCCCGGTGAAACTTTGCTTACATGGATGGTGCGCCTTTATGAATTGGGTGCTGCTGGTATCATGCTTGATGCTGGTGATTGTTTACGATTTTGCTCTTTGAGTTCCGATTCTACTGTACAAGATCATTTTCGGAATTATAATGGTGCTGGCCAAATTAGTTTGCTCCAGCTTGCGAATGATGGCTGTAACCATAAATACCCTACTGAATCTGATTGGCCTGTCAATGACAAGCCGTGGTACACTTTGCGCGATGCGTCGCAATGTTTGAAAGAGGAAGTGATGAAAACTGCGATTTTTCTCAGTACTTCTGACAGGTTGTTGGATGGTCTTTTAACATCTTCTGTACGCAATCGCATTATCCGTTCTTCCTCTGTTGCTTATAAGCAGGTTATGATGACTTTGTTGATCAATCAAACTGGCAATCCTTTGTCTATGGTGCTTGAATCTGTTCGTCAGCTTGGTGAGTTGGGTGAATGGTTTAAACCTGAGAGACAATCTCGACCTGAAGGTCGTACCGCTGGTGATTATAAATTCTCTAGACGTGATAGGTTTCTTGCACTTTTGGCTGATGGTGTGAAAAGGGAGGACATTGACGGCGAACCTAATAATCGCTTATGGGAGATGTTTCGTAAGCGTGGTTTGGATCGGAAGGAGGGTGCCCTAGGCATGGGCGGAAAATCCGTTTCGCTCGCGGATTTTGCGGATTTTCGGTAAATTCGCAATCCGCGAGATTTGCGAATTTCCCGTGAAATCCGCAAATCCGCGAGCAGCGGATTTTATGGCTTGTTCGCGTGAGTTCGCGGCTTGCCAGTACAACTTCGCACCCCGCGAGTAAGTGCTAAATTGCAGAAATACGATCTTAGCAAAACTGAAACTACTTACCAGGTTCAAAAGTTCAGGCTCATCATTAGTAGCCATTTCCTGTAGTGCTTCCTGAGGGGCCCCTCCAGAGTTCAGTTGGCAGTTGCAACTATTATGTGACCCTGCTCTGAACCTCAGAATAGTTACACATACGCCACAAAGGTCCTGAATTACAGCTAAGGGAGACAAGCAGGAGCCAGGCTGGAAGTTAAAATCCATTAATCAGCCCCTAATTCATTATTGTCAGTTGGGGCAGGGCAGGTGTTGTAACTAATTTTGCAACAATGAAAGCACTTAGCAAGTGCAAAAGATCACTAATCAGGAAGCACTAAGGAAGCAGGTGCCAGCTAAAAAAATATTCTGTGACACATTAATCAGCCCCAAATTAATTCAGGTCACTTGAGGCAGGGAAGGTGTGCTTTGCTTTGCCGAAAATAATGTACACTGGACAACCAGAGGGTGTGGTGATGAAACAGAGGGTGGCATGGGTGGGCCAGAGGGTGGCATGAGTAGTCAGAGAGTGGCAGTGGTGACAGAGAGTGGCAGTGATGAAGAAGAGTGTCCCAAACAGGCTGGACATGTAGAAACAACAAGTTCGCAAAACTTGCGACCCGACAGGTAAGTTTGCAAATTGCGAAATTGTAAAAACCCTCGCGAACTGGCAGAAACACGCGCGAACACAAAAAAAAAAAATCCGCAAATTCGCGGGAATTCGCGGATTTTGCGGATTGCGAGTTCGCAAATCCGCAAAATTCGCGAACGCGAGATTCGCAAAATTCGCCCATGCTTAGGGTGCCCGTCGTGTGCGAAAGAATGATTGTGACCGTGGTTCTGATGACAGTGGTGATGAGAGGCGTCGTATGGATGCTGACCGCCGTGATGACCGGCGTTATGAACGTGATGTTTCCCCTCGTCGTGAGAACATAAGGTTGAGAGAGGGAGACAGAGAAAGGGGGAGGGATGATCGTGTTTCCAACAGACACAGAGATGAGAGAGGTTATTCCCCTGAGTTGAGCAGAAGGGAGGATCGTCACAAGCTTTTTGATCGTAATTCACAATACTTTGAAAATGACAAAAATCCATTTCGTAATAGAGATGGATACGAGCAGGACATTCTGATTCCCAAGAAACCTGAGAGCATTTATCCTGATTTGTCTTGGTTGACAGACCACGGTAAAAAATGACTAGGAAATAGGTCAAGCTCCGGTGCGTAGGTGGGCCCACAGAGACAACAGACCCTATGTTGATATTGAAATTTTTTGGAAACATCGTAATATCCAAAGGGCCCGAGCATTGGTAGATACAGGAGCGGAGGCCACTTTAATTCATGGTAAATCTAAGAAATTTAAAGGACAATTTTTCACCATTACTGGTTTAGGTGGAAAAGAGACACCCGCAGTGCAAACGACACTTGAGATGAAAATTGGTAGAATTCCCCGTAAAGAGTATTCTGTGTTAGTTGTACCTCTTTTAGAGTATATAATTGGAATTGATATTTTGGAAGGAATGACTTTGCATTTGGATGATGGTTGTTATCAATTTGGAACTAAGCATTACATTTCGTCCAGACCCGTACGGGTTGGCCGTTTACGGATGCCCCCCATAAAGATTCCCCAAGCTACGAAAGTGGTTTCTCAGAAACAATATCGTATTCCAGGTGGTCATGAAGAGATTAGTGCCACTATTCAGGATTTGGTTGACGCGGGAGTTATAACTTTACTATACCTCTGCTTGGAATAATCCCGTTTGGCCTGTGCGCAAGAGTGATGATTCTTGGCGCATGACTGTTGATTATCGAGAGCTAAACAAACACACACCTCGTTTGACTGTTGCAGTGCCAGACATTGTTACTTTGATTCAGAGAATTCAAAAGCATCCAGGTACATGGTATGCGTCCATTGATATTGCTAATGCTTTCTTTTCAATTCTGATTGCCCCAGAGTGTCAGGAACAATTCAGTTTTACCTGGAATGGACGTCAAATGACGTTTAGAAGTCTTCCTCAAGGTTATGTACATAGTCCTACGATCTGTCACCGGCTGGTGGCGGAACATTTGTCTGAAGTGACTGTACATCCGCAAATTCAAGTGTGTCATTATATTGACGACATTTTAATTCAAGGTGAGACACAAGATCAGGTCCAGACCCATTTAGATCAGATCCTTGACTGTTTACGTGCAAAAGGTTGGGAAATTAATCCTGATAAGTTACAAGGTCCATCCCAAAATGTTAAATTTTTAGGCATCAATTGGCATGAAGGTCACAGAGAAGTGATCCCACAGGTGAAACGAAAAATTTTGGACTTTGCAGTTCCAAGGAATAGAAAAGAAGCTAATAATAATAATAATAATAATAAAGGGGCTTATAAAGCGCTTGGTGATGCCGTCCCGGCGTGTCCCCGCGCTGAGGAGATGGAGACAGAGAGTAGCAGAGACAGATCTACAGAGTGAACAAATGTGTTTTTAACAGCTTCCTGAAAATAGTTTCGGTCCTGGCCAGTCTAATTGCTATGGGAAGGGCATTCCATTGATTGGCTGCTAACACTCGGAAGGAGCGTCCACCCATTCTGGCCCTCTTTATACGAGGTACTTTCAAAAGACCCACGCCCAAGGAACGGAGTGCTCTATTGGGCATATAAGGGATGGCTAGGTCCTTCAGATAGTCAGGGGCTTTCTGAGAAATTATCCTATAACAAATAAGCAGAGCTTTGAACAGGATTCTTTTCCTAATAGGAAGCCAGTGAAGGGCCAGTAGAGTGGGTTTAGATGCCGTTCTTTTAGGAAGTCTGAGAACTAATCGTGCTGCCGTGTTCTGCAACACCTGGAGTCGCCTTATGTTTTTCTCAGTTGTTCCTAGTAGCAGTACGTTCGCATAATCTATGCGGGAGGTGACTAGCGCTTGGGTCATAGTACGCCTGGCCTCCAAGGGCAGAAGGTCCAGCGTGCGATTTAAGGTCTTCATTATCCCAAAGCATTTCCCTGCTACTTTGTTGACATGGTTCTCAAAAGAGAGTTTGGGATCCACCCAAACCCCCAGATTTTTTGCTTCCTTGCCAGGGATGGGAGTAGGGCCAAGGCACGAAGGCCACCAATCCTGAGTCCAGCTGGTATCCTTTCCCCCTATCACTATTACCTCAGTTTTCGAACCGTTGAGCTTCAGGCAGTGTTGGTTCATCTAGCCTGAAAGCTCCTGCATACATGCTTTAAAATTGGCCGCTGCTAATGTGGGTGTCTGTGATAGGGAGATGAGCAGCTGAGTATCATCGGCATAGGATACTAGTTCTATGCCGTATGATTGAACCACATCTGCCAGGGGAGCCATGTACAGGTTGAACAGGGTGGGGCTCAGGGCAGAGCCCTGAGGCACCCCCTGTTCTAAGGCTATGCTGTCAGAAAGACACATGCCTCTCTGCACCTGAAAGCTGCGATCAGATAGAAAGGCTTTAAGCCAGCCCAATGCCGCCTTGGTGACCCCAGCACTGCTCAGACACTGTAGCAAGATGGAATGGGCCACAGTGTCGAACGCAGCGCTGAGGTCCAGCATAATGAGAGCCATTGTGTGACCTTCATCCGCTCCAATCCGCAGAGTTTCGGTCGCTCGCAAGAGGGCAGTCTCGGTTGAGTAGTTCTTCCGAAAGCCAGATTGGGAGCTATGCAGTGCCTTATTAGTTTCTAAGTAATCCATAAGCTGAGTATTGACTATTTTTTCGGTCACTTTAGCAAGAAAAGGTAGGAGGGAAATCGGCCTTAGGTTCTCTAAAAGGTCCTGGTTAACATTGGGTTTCTTTTTTATTGGCAGCACTATCGCCTGCTTCCAGTCACCCGGAAGAGAGGCCGAGGAAAACGATAGTTGGATAATGTGTCGAAAATATGGCTCCAATATTTCTAAACTAGCAGTCAGAACTTTAGGAGGGGCCGGATCTCGGGGGGAGCCTGATTTGACACTTTTACATACATCTACCAGTAACTCAGGAGGCGGAACCATGAAGCAGTATAAGCCTGACTCCGTGGGACTGACCTCTATGTCTGCTCTGAGATCATGGCTGACGGCCAGGTTTCCAGAGAAATTCGCATAGATGTCCGAGATCTTTCCAGAGAAATATCTCACAATCTTATTGCAGATTTCCACTGAGTCGCTGGAGGAGCTATTATCATTAGAGAGTACAGAGATCTCCTTAAAGATTTTGAAAAGTTCCTTAGAAGAGTTCTCTGCTTCATCAATCCGATTTTTGTAGTGGGCTGCTTTGGAGTTACGAATTTTTTTATAATACTCCCTTTGAGTTTTTTTATATTGTTCCTTGATTCTTGGACAGAAATTAACGCGCCATTCGCGTTCCAGCTTTTATGCAGGCAGATTTGAGCATTTGAAGTTCAGGCGTATACCATGAAGTAGTTTTCCTCGTGACTTTGGAGTTACTCCCAAAACGAATGGGAGCAGTTCTATCGAGGGCTCCTAAAATGCGAGTTTGTAGGTGACTGTACGCAGTTTCACAGTCCGTGCCTCCGATCGGGCCTCCTATTGTAAGAAGTTCATTAAAGGTGGTCTGAGAGAAGGATTTCCATTTCCGCCGCGGGTAACGCAGCTCAGAGTCTTTCTTCGCGTCAACCTCGGATGACTGAATACGAAATGGAATGACGAAATGATCGGACCAAGGGACCGGAATCGGGAAGGAAGATTGTACTCTACAGTGATCTCCAAAGATGGGATCCAGGAGGTGCCCAAGTCTGTGAGTGGGGTCCTGATTTATGAGATCAAGCTGTAAGGAGTGGAGTTGGGACCTAATGTCGCTGGCCTCCCTTTCCAAAGGATCATCAAAGTGGGCATTCATATCGCCCAGCACAAGTACACTCTTTTTCCTAATTGCAAGGTGAGCGACAGCCTCCAACAGATTAGCAGTAAAATCATACATCCTGCCCGGAGGTCTGTATACTAAGATGCCAGAAAGGGAGGTTTGAGGTCCTATGCTTATTGTAAAAACACCGGCCTCACAGTGGTCAATGCTCAGAGGCAGTAGGGTGCATTGCATAGAGGTTTTAGTAGCAATCGCAATGCCCCCTCCCCTACCATCCTTCCTGTCCAATCTAACAAGGGAGTAGCCAGGGGGGATGGCCTCTATAACATCAGGGTCAGAAAGTTCACCCAACCACGTTTCGGTAAAGAAAATCATATCATATTCCTCGTCCTCGAGTAGATGATAGATTTGAATAGTATGTTTACCGAAAGAGCGGCAGTTAATCAGACCTGCCTTAACATGCTTGTTTGCATAAGCTATCCTAACTGGATTGGGGGGCTTAAATGAGCATAGGGGACAAGCGTGTAGGAGGAGCGGCTCCATTGAATGTGCGCAGGTCAGAGGGATATTAGGACAAAGAGCAAGCAGCTCTTCACGCGCATAGCGTAGCGTAGAGGATGAAGAGAGACCAGGGTCCTTGGCCCCGCGCCCCGTCCTGTCGCGGACGGGCGCAGACGGGCTGGACTTTGGCTCGACTTCGGCGCGCTTCCGGCGCGCCCGCTGCACGCGGCCGCGCACATTTATGGAGAGGGTAGGGGCGACTAGAGCGCGGATGTTGCAGCCCTGAGCCCGGAAGTGATTGGGCTCCTCCTCCACCCTCTGCAACAAACGTCCAAGATGGGCGCGGCGGACCGGGGCGGGAGTAGGCGGTCAACAGTACCCCAACAGATGCTGTTATCCAATAGGTAAGGCACAGTTTGAGTAAAAATCACAACAGTACACTGAACAAGTTAAAAATTAGCATAACGCGCTAAGTTTAAAAACGCTACTAAATCAGCGCTCACAGTGCATGCTGTGTGCACAAGCGTCAGCGGATAGAGTAAGCCACTGCCACCGGCTGTTCTCCTCTCCACGGCGCGAGTGGTTACAGGCAGGGAATTTATAGAGTTAACATACAGCGCGACTAGAGCGCGGATGTTGCAGCCCTGAGCCCGGAAGTGATTGGGCTCCTCCTCCACCCTCCGCAACAAACGTCCAAGATGGGCGCGGCGGACCGGGGCGGGAGTAGGCGGTCAACAGTACCCCAACAGATGCTGTTAGCCAATAGGTAAGGCACAGTTTGAGTGAAAATCACAACAGTACACTGAACAAGTTAAAAATTAGCATAACGCGCTAAGTTTAAAAACGCTACTAAATCAGCGCTCACAGTGCATGCTGTGTGCACAAGCGTCAGCGGATAGAGTAAGCCACTGCCACCGGCTGTTCTCCTCTCCACGGCGCGAGTGTTTACAGGCAGGGAATTTATAGAGTTAACATACAGCGCGACTAGAGCGCGGATGTTGCAGCCCTGAGCCCGGAAGTGATTGGGCTCCTCCTCCACCCTCCGCAACAAACGTCCAAGATGGGCGCGGCGGACCGGGGCGGGAGTAGGCGGTCAACAGTACCCCAACAGATGCTGTTAGCCAATAGGTAAGGCACAGTTTGAGTGAAAATCACAACAGTACACTGAACAAGTTAAAAATTAGCATAACGCGCTAAGTTTAAAAACGCTACTAAATCAGCGCTCACAGTGCATGCTGTGTGCACAAGCGTCAGCGGATAGAGTAAGCCACTGCCACCGGCTGTTCTCCTCTCCACCAGCTCAGAGTTTCATTGGCTTGTTTGGTTTTTGGCGTCAACATATTCCTCATTTGAGTCAGATATTAGCTCCCTTATATCGAGTCACTGGTAAAAAGAATGCGTTTGAATGGGGTGAACCACAACAGATTGCTTTTGATTTAGCAAAAGAAGCGATTCAGTACGCCTTGGATCTGTGGCCTGTGGGCGAGGGTGATGTGGATTTGAGTGTGTCTGTAGAAGGTCTGTATGCCAATTGGAGTTTATGGCAAAAGCAGGGCAGACAAAAAGTGCCATTAGGTTTTTGGACTAAAAAGTTACCTGAGGCTGGTGAGCGTTATACACCTTTTGAGAAACAGTTGCTTGCATGTTATTGGGCTCTGGTGGATACCGAGCAATTGACCTTAGGTCATGCTCTGATTTTGAGACCTGAAATTCCTATCATGCAGTGGGTTTTGAGTTCGCCGAAATCCCATCGAATTGGACATGATCAAGAGGCGAGCGTGATTAAATGGAAATGGTACATTCAAGATAGGGCACGTGTGGGTACGAAAGGTGTGGCAGTGTTACATGAGCGAGTGGCGCAGGCGCCATCGAACGAGACTGGAAGTGATTGCTCCATACCTGTAGTGCAGGAATCTCCTGTCAAGTGGGGTAAGCCATTTGATGATTTGTCCGCGGAGGACAGAAAACATGTATGGTTTACGGATGGTTCAGCGAGGTTCATTGGTGAGAAACGGCATTGGAAAGCAGTATCCTATAACCCAATCCCACAGAAATTACTGAGTACAACTGGTGACGGAAAGAGTAGTCAATATGCTGAATTGTATGCAGTTTACCAAGTTTTGAAACAGGAACTACCTGGCACATGTCATATTTTTACTGATTCCTGGTCCACGGCTAGTGGACTGGCGGTATGGTTGCCAACTTGGCATTCTCGTAACTGGGAATTGCATTCAAAAGAATTGTGGGGAAAAGAACTATGGCAAGAAATTTGGGAAATGCTCCCACAGAGTACTGTGACAATCTTTCATGTGGATGCTCATACCCCGATAGACTCCCTTGACAAATTCTTTCATAACATTGCAGATGAAAAGTCTAAAATTGCTGAGGCATTGGTGGACATGCAAGATTCTGATTTGGCGGGATTGGCGAAATGGGCCCACCAGAAAGCAGGACATTTTGCAGCGAGAGCCACTAGCAGGTGGGCTGCCGGTCGAGGAATTCATATTCCTTTAAATTACATTAAAGATATCATTCTGCATTGTCCCATCTGTCAACATTCTAGAAAGAGGAAAGTGCCTCATATTGTTAAAGGCCATTTACATCGAGGAAAATTGCCCGCTCAAATTTGGCAAATTGATTATATTGGCCCGCTCCCTATGAGCAAAAATTGTCAGTATATTTGTACGGCTGTTGATACCTATAGTGGCCTTTTGGTTGCCTTCCCTTGCAAACAAGCTACCCAAATCAATACCATTAAAACATTGGAATTACTCATATTATATTATGGTGTTCCATTTCAAATTAAATCTGATAATGCATCCCATTTCCGTGGAAGATTGGTGCAGGAATTCTGTGTGGAAAATAACATTGAATGGGTGTTTCACATTCCATATTATCCGCAGGCTTCGGGCCTGATTGAGAGAATGAATGGTTTGCTAAAGGAACAATTACGAAAGTTAACTGATGAACACTACAAAAACTGGAGGGATTTTCTACTCCAAGCATTGCTGATTTTGAATAATCGTCCTTTGTTGCATGCTGAATCTCCTTTAATGCGTTTGTATCCTCCAAATGTTGATGCAAAGCCCAACACCATTGGTAATACTGTTATGTATTGGGAAATTACCCCCGGAGCTTTGGCTCCATGCAGAGCAACCCCAGGTTCCGCAGGCTTGGACCTGCATGCCATGAATGATACTGTCCTCAAGAGCAGGGACCGAATAATTGTTAAAACAGGCGTTGGTGTCTGTATACCAGCTGGAAGTTTTGGGCTCATTGCCCCTAGATCGGGCCTTGCCTTAAAATTTGTTCAAGTACTCGGAGGAGTGATTGACAGTGATTGTCAGGGAGAGATTAAGGTTGTCCTGCTAAATAGCAGTGAGATTGATCTATCAATTCAGAAATCTGACCGTGTTGCTCAGTTGCTAATTATGCCTGTTTTCAGTGGTGAGATTAAGAAAGGCGTTGCCCCAACTTTGCTAACAGTATGAGGCCAAAAAGGCTTCGGTTCTACCGATAATCGAGGAGCGAAAATATGGGTGCAATCGCCTAAACATCCCCCTGAACAGGCTGAAGTCATTGCGACCGGTCATGACAATACCATTTTGGTAATGAGACCAGGGAAAGATAGCTGGAAAGCTGTCCCGGCTGACAAATGTTATTTACGAGAATGAATAATGCCTGTATTTGATTTTCTTTCAGATCATTATCTGGACTGCTGCTGCAGGATGTGCCGGCGTTGGACTCCTTTTGGTCTGCTACGCCGGGAGAGGAGAGGATCCACCGACTTCGGTTGATTGGAGAACCCGAGTTCCGCGTTCCTTCGCTGCGTGGGATTCCTCATCGAACTTTTGGATCACCCTTGCTAAGCGGGTTACTAACTCCCCGCATTTCTGCCTTACCCCTATGCGTTCTGTGACTGACATCTTAGCGACCTGCTTGGTTGCCGTCCCTGCCTCCACTGAAACGTTGCGGCACATTTTCAATATATCAAGTGCCCGACCCAATATTATTCTGGGCGATTTCGCGGCCCACGAATTTTGCCCTTTGTGTACTGTTCTTTCAGACTCCATTCCCCCGATTCATTCCCAAATTACTACCTACAATATCACGCAAGGTGATTTATGTTTTATTTTGACCTGTGATCCTAAAGCAATTACTGAATGTGTCAGACTGAAGTTAAATGCTGCCACTTCTTTTTCGGCTCATCAACGTTTGTTATGCTTACAAAGACTCCCGAATTCATGTATTTCTGTTAAAAATAATATGACATGCAAACGTGTATTAGTTGCTCCTAGCCATTACCGTACAATGTTGTTGCCCTCTGGTTGGTTATTTTCCTGCGGGAATTCCTCCTGACCCTATATTCCTGCAAATATTTCCGGCGGTCCATGTGCCATCACCAGATTGAGTTTATTGATGTTTTCTTCACATCCCAATTCCCATTCCCGTGTGGTCCGTGATTCTATGATGTTACATGAGGACTGTGATTCTTCCCTACATCTTTATTCTAAATCTGAATATCTAAGTTTAGCAATTTCCATTATTGGTGTCCCGGCGTTGGCAATTAACAACGCCAAAACTATTGGGAAAATGGCCTGTTGGATGGTCAAATCGATTAACCAAACTTCTACCATTCTATCTGACATGTTATTAGATGCCCAGGGTGAACGCAGGGCAATTCTGCAAAACCGTGCAGCAATTGACTACCTCCTGTTAAAGCACGGACATGATTGTTCTGACTTTGAGGGTCTTTGCTGCTTCAACCTGTCCGACCACTCCAAATCAATCCAAGCCCATATTGACAAACTTCACGACTTGACTGCAGAAGTTAGAAAACATATTGATCAGGGCTGGTTTGACTGGCTCTTCAATTGGTTACCTGATTTACATTCTCTACGACAGATATTAGGGGGTATTGTAATTTCTATTTGTATTTTAGTAGCCATTTGCTGCTTTATTCAGTGCATTCCTTCTCTGCTCCAATATTGTAGATTTGGCAAGAGAAATAGATCAGTTAATTTTGTTTCTTATTATTCTTCCGCGGATGTTAGTTCCATATAGAACATGGTTAATAGACTGGAGTCAAGGGTGAAGTGTTCTGACCGACTTTTTCGGCCCTCTTTGGAGGGAGAATGATGGAAGATGACTCCAGCCTATTACCATTTTAGTACAGGGAGTAGGACTATAAACAGGACTTATCCATAAGGCACAGTAGTGCATTTTCGTACCCTTTTCCTTAGATCAGGGCTTATAAACTTAAGTTAGGGGATAGATTCATTAGTATTAGTGATGATCCGTCCTTTTGCAAGAGTGTTAGTATACCTTCTATGGAGTTATGCTTATTTCGGGCCTTGTAGGCCTCAAACGGGATAGACTCCATCTTGCTTTCTGCCCGGCAGCTTGAGAGGCTTTCTAGGTCAAGTGTAATGTTTTAGTTTCGAGGTGTTCTTCGCTTGGAGAGAACCGACTCAGGCTGGCCCTTATCGAAAGACTGTATTTTTCTCCACTCCGAAGACACAACTTCAGGCCGGCCGGCTGGGAACGTGTCCTTGGTACGGGGAGGTACAAGAATTTGGTGGGCGGCAGGTTACTGGCCGTAACTTTCCATGAAGGGACAGGCTTCGATATTAGCGAAAGTGTTAGGCAATGAGTTAGTCAGTCCTTAGGCGGCAGCTAGCCGTTAGCATCAATGCCATTAATTATTTCCAGGCAGACAGTCGCCATTTTGAAGTCCGAGAAAGATCATGAAACTGAGACTCTCTGAGAAAGAGCTGAAGGAGAAGGAGAAGTAGCGCAGAGCGATCAGAGACAGAGAGAGACAGCAGCTAATAACGAGAGAGGTTCCAGTGACTTGGAGGGAAGCAGAGGAGACCGAGCATAGCGGTGCAGATGTGTACTCGTGACTGCTGAGGTGTGATTCCGAGAGGAGCCAAGACACAGACGAGAAGGGAACCTAGATGACTGCCAAACCCCGACTTCACGTTAATAAGGGGACCTGCGCCCTTTCCCCTATAGTGTGCACATTCTAACCTTTTAATTTTCTTTGCAGAATATATGCTATTGTATAGTATTGTGTTTATTATAATCATTGTAATAAAAATACCCCAGTTCTTAGTGAACCGACATGTGCCTTGTATTCTTGTTCAATCAGGGTAACCTGGTCTTCTAGTCAGACATTGTTTGCATGAACGGATGCGAATCCCGATCAGGTAAGAAGTGACTGAGCAATGAGGGAGAGAGGGAACGTTTGATGCCAAGAGCAGAAGGTACATATATCAACTTGGAAAACCACACTAAATTATATTGTTGTAGTATTATCCTGAGTAGACAATGAGAGATTTCTTCCATAGGTGTTCATAGGAAAGTGATCGTCGTTGGTACGCGGCGTTAATGAGAGCACCGGGGGCATACGGTGTATAGGTCCGCCGGATTGTGGATCGTGTTGTGAATGAGAGCACCGGGGGGATACGGTGTATAGGTCCGCCGGATTGTGGATCGTGTTGTGAATGAGAGCACCGGGGGGACACGGTGTGTAGGTCTGCCGGATTGTGGACCGGATGAGAGAGAGAGAGCACTGGGACTGCAGGCCCGTGTGTAGGCACGCCGGATTGCGTGTCGAGTGAGCACTGAGGGAGATCAGTGTGTAAGGGTACATAATCAGACCTGCCCCAGGGTAGATTAGTCTGGGCCTAAGTGGCCGCGAGACTAGCTGGTATGAATAGGATATTGTAGAAAATCTATGCATGTTTATTGCTATTTGCCCCATCCTTAGGTACGAGATGTACATACATATATCTATACCCATTGTAAATATGTTCTAAGGAGGGAGGTGATTACGTTCCGACTGGGTTAGAGGGGCTCCTAGGAGCTGATTCCATCTGGTCCGAAAATCCGGTCGTTACACGGACTCTCTGAGTTCTTCCGGCAAGGAACGAGGTGATCCATTCCAGTGCTTTTCCTTGTATTTTGATGTTTCTGAGGCGTTGTATCAAGGTGCTATGACAGACTGTGTCAAAGGCTGCGGAGAGGTCGAGGAGGATGAGGACGACTGTGTCTCCATTATCCAGTAGAGTTCGAATGTCGTCTGTTGCTGCGATGAGTGCGGTCTCAGTGCTGTGTTTGGCTCGGAAGCCGGACTGTGAGGAGTCGAGGGATTTGCTGGTTTCGAGGAAGGCGGCGAGCTGGTTGTTGACAGCTTTCTCGATGACTTTGGCCGGGAATGGAAGGAGCGAGATGGGGCGGTAGTTTTTCAGTTCGGTGGGGTCAGCTGTGGGTTTTTTCAGAAGGGCGCTAAGTTGGGCGTGTTTCCAGCTTTCCGGGAAGGTGGCGGAGTTGAGGGAGCAGTTGATGACGTCTCTGAGGTGTGGTGCTATGATGGAATCTGCTTTATTGAAGAAGTGGTGAGGGCATGGGTCTGTGGGGGATCCTGAGTGGATGGAGTTCATCAGGCGGATGGTGTCCTCAGTGGAGATTGGGTTCCATTCATTAAGGATGTTCAAGGGGGGTGAAGGTGCGGCAGAAGGTTGGGTGAGTTGGTCTCCGGGTTGGTTGTCGAAGCTGTTGTGGATGTCTGCGATTTTGTCGTGGAAGAACGAAGCTAGGGAGTCACAAAGGGTTTGAGAGGGAGTGATGTTGTTGGAGTTGGCAGTGGGGTTAGTAAACTCTTTGACGATGTTGAATAATTCCTTGCTGTTGTGAGCGTTGTTGTCGAGTCTGTCTTTGAGTGCGGCTTTCTTGGCTGTCCGGATCAGTTGGTGATGTAGAGGGGTGGAGTTTTTGAAGGCGTCCCTGGTGCTGGTGTTTGGGTCTTTTTTCCAGGCCTTCTCAAGGGAGCGACAGAGTTTCTTGGATTTCTTAAGATCATCGTTGAACCAGGGGGCGTTTTTGTTGCCTAGTTTGATTTGATGTTTTTTCAGGGGTGCTAGGTTGTCGGCGCTGTTGGTTAGCCATTGGGTGAGGTTAATGGCTGCTTGGTTGGGGTTCGAAGAGTGGGCAGGGGGGTTTTGAAGAAGCGATGAGGAGATCTGGTCGATGGTGATTTTGTTCCAGTTACTTCGCAGAGTAGGTTGAGGATGGTTGTGGGTTGCGGTCTTATTGTAGATGAAGTGAACGCAGCTGTGGTCCGTCCAAGGGAGAGCTGTGGTGTGACTGAAGGAGATATATTTGCTGGAGGTGAAGATAGCGTCGAGTGTGTGACCTGCGTAGTGAGTGGGGGTATTAACAAGTTGTTTGAGTCCGAGGTTGGCGAGATTGTCCAGAAGGGCGGTGGTGTTGCTGTCGTTGCTTTTTTCCAGGTGGAAATTGAGGTCTCTCAATAGAATGTATTCCTCGGAGGGGAGGGCGTGTGGGGTGATAAAGTCAGTGATGTCGTCACTGAATTGTGCACGTGGTCCTGGTGGCCTGTAGAGGAGGGTGCCACTGAGTGTGGTCTTGGGGTCGGTGTGGATCTGGAAGTGAAGGTGTTCGGCGCTAGCGAGGTTGACGTCGGAGCTGGTTGAGATGCGGATTGAATTCTTGTGGACGATAGTGATGCCTCATCCTGTTTGCTTGTTGCGGTCTTTTCGGATGATCTTGTAGCCTTCCGGGATGGCAGTGGTGATGTCTGGGGCTGAGGAGGCGTTCATCCATGTTTCAGTTAGGAATGCGACATCCGGAAAGATGGTGTCTAGTAGATTCCAGAGATCGATGGCGTGTCTGAGGACCGAGCGGGTGTTGAGCAGGATGCACTTCAGGTGGTTGGTGTCAGGTCTCTGTTTGGTGTTAGTGGATGAGGAGTTGGTCTTGGTGCCGTCAAACTTGCAGGAGTTGCATGTGAAGGGTCCATGGGTGTGTCCAGGGGCGGCTTGGGCGCAGTTGGGGCGTCGGCCGGGGTTATCGGCTAGGAGGGTGGAGGCAGCGTATGTAATGCGAGTGGGGTGGGTGGGATGGGGGCCGGGGGGTCTGGCGCTGGGCACGGGCTTGGCGTGGACGGGCGTAGACGGGCTTACCTTTGGCGCACCTTCGGCGCGATCGCTGCGCGTGAACGCTGCGCGCAAAAGCATCTGTCATATATGGATAGTGGAGGGGGAGGGGCGAGGGAGGATTAGCAGGGAGGCGGGAGCGTGATTGGAGGATCGGGCTGGGACTACACAAACAACAAAATGGCAGCAGGCGTAAACAACAGTGGTCAGGAGCAGTGAGCACAATAATGAAAGCACACAGCAGCGCTATAGCAACAGCGCGTTAAAGCAGAGTGCAGCGCTATTAAAATGAGGCAAAATTAAATGCAGAAACTGCACAGGAAGAGTCTAATCACAGGCACGATGCGGCGAGATTACATGAAGTTAAAGAGCACAAGTAGCGTCTAGACACTATGCACAATGCGGCGCTATGAGATGAGGCTAGATGCAATGCGAAGCTAAATGAGCTAAATGATGTAAGCAAAGCCCAGGCAGCGTGGAGAAAAGCGCTACGATACCAGGAGGAATTGCGGGGAGCGGCCGATTCTGTGCAGGACAGGACGGTCACAACTCTCGGAGGGGGTGGGGTCGGCTTTTACTCTTAGTGGGAGGGAGGGTCAGCAGGGAGGCGGGAGCGTGATTGGAGGAACGGGCTGGGACTACACAAACAACAAAATGGCAGCAGGCGTAAACAACAGTGGGCAGGAGCAGTGAGCACAATAATGAAAGCACACAGCAGCGCTATAGTAACAGCGCGTTAAAGCAGAGTGCAGCGCTATTAAAATGAGGCAAAATTAAATGCAGAAACTGCACAGGAAGCGTCTAATCACAGGCACAATGCGGCGAGATTACATGAAGTTAAAGAGCACAAGTAGCGTCTAGACACTATGCACAATGCGGCGCTATGAGATGAGGCTAGATGCAATGCGAAGCTAAATGAGCTAAATGATGTAAGCAAAGCCCAGGCAGCGTGGAGAAAAGCGCTACGATACCAGGAGGAATTGCGGGGAGCGGCCGATTCTGTGCAGGACAGGACGGTCACAACTCTCAGAGGGGGTGGGGTCGGCCTTTACTCTTAGTGGGAGGGAGGGTCAGCAGGGAGGCGGGAGCGTGATGGGAGGAACGGGCTGGGACTACACAAACAACAAAATGGCAGCAGGCGTAAACAACAGTGGGCAGGAGCAGTGAGCACAATAATGAAAGCACACAGCAGCGCTATAGTAACAGCGCGTTAAAGCAGAGTGCAGCGCTATTAAAATGAGGCAAAATTAAATGCAGAAACTGCACAGGAAGCGTCTAATCACAGGCACAATGCGGCAAGATTACATGAAGTTAAAGAGCACAAGTAGCGTCTAGACACTATGCACAATGCGGCGCTATGAGATGAGGCTAGATGCAATGCGAAGCTAAATGAGCTAAATGATGTAAGCAAAGCCCAGGCAGCGTGGAGAAAAGCGCTACAATACCAGGAGGAATTGCGGGGAGCGGCCGATTCTGTGCAGGACAGGACGGTCACAACTCTCAGAGGGGGTGGGGTCGGCCTTTACTCTTAGTGGGAGGGAGGGTCAGCAGGGAGGCGGGATCGTGATTGGAGGAAGGGGCTGGGACTACACAAACAACAAAATGGCAGCAGGCGTAAACAACAGTGGTCAGGAGCAGTGAGCACAATAATGAAAGCACACAGCAGCGCTATAGTAACAGCGCGTTAAAGCAGAGTGCAGCGCTATTAAAATGAGGCAAAATTAAATGCAGAAACTGCACAGGAAGCGTCTAATCACAGGCACAATGCGGCGAGATTACATGAAGTTAAAGAGCACAAGTAGCGTCTAGACACTATGCACAATGCGGCGCTATGAGATGAGGCTAGATGCAATGCGAAGCTAAATGAGCTAAATGATGTAAGCAAAGCCCAGGCAGCGTGGAGAAAAGCGCTACATACCAGGAGGAATTGCGGGGAGCGGCCGATTCTGTGCAGGACAGGACGGTCACAACTCTCAGAGGGGGTGGGGTCGGCCTTTACTCTTAGTGGGAGGGAGGGTCAGCTGGGAGGCGGGATCGTGATTGGAGGAACGGGCTGGGACTACACAAACAACAAAATGGCAGCAGGCGTAAACAACAGTGGTCAGGAGCAGTGAGCACAATAATGAAAGCACACAGCAGCGCTATAATAACAGCGCGTTAAAGCAGAGTGCAGCGCTATTAAAATGAGGCAAAATTAAATGCAGAAACTGCACAGGAAGGTGGG